>NW_023270436.1:8704973-8723788 GCF_011800145.1 Mirounga leonina
GTCTGTGCACCAAGTATATTCACTACATGATTTCAGACCCTCACAGTGGCCCTGCAAGGAAACCGAAGTTCAGAAAAATGAAATGTTCCCAGGGCCACATGCTAAGTGGTACACAGCAAGTTTAGCCCTGGCTTTTTTCATGAGGCCAAACAGTGCATCCATAAACAATATACAGTATAGGGTTGCCTGCTTTAAAATTTTACATAAATAATATTGTACTGTTTGTATTCTACAACTTGTTTTCCTTACTAAGCGTTACTATTTGTGAGAATTGTCCGTGTTGAATAGCGTGGTTCTGAATCATTCCCCCACTTATAGATTTCCATTGTGTGAATACAGTACAATTTATCCAGTCTACTATTGATGGGCATTACTTTTTTCCTTTGTTTTTGTTTGTTTTGTTCTTTTACTATTATGAGTGATCTTTTGTAAACAATCTTATGGAAAGATACAAATCATTTATAGCCTGCTGGATGCACTTGGACAAGAGCTCCTGGTGATTTATCCCTAGAAATAGATTGCTGGGGCATGTGGCATGTGGCATGCGTGGCTTCTACTTTGCTAGATTATGCCTGATTATTTTCTAAAGTAGTTGTACCAATTGCACCCCGACCAGCAGTACAGGAGGGTTCCAGTTGCTCTACATTTTTGACAACACTTAGTATTATCTGGCTTTAAAATTTTGGTCAATCTGATGAGTGCAAAATGGTATCACATTTTGGTATTAATTTGAATTTTTCCTAACAACTAATGAGGCTGAGCTTTTCGGGTGTTTATTGGCAATTTGAGCGTCCTTTTCTGTGAAATACCTGTCTGGGGCTGTCACATGGAGCTCTAGAAAGAAATCTCTTTAAGCAAGGCCATCTTGGGATATTTAAGTCTTTGTTTCTTTTGAAACACCAACTTGCCAAAACAGTTGACATTTAAAGCCTTAACAGAGAAGAGAAATAGGGTGAGGGCTAAGGGGAGGCTGAGGCAAAAGAAGTAGGATTCTTCTCTGTTTCTCGCAGTGATGCCCCTTAAGAGTCAGCATTGAATGATGGACCTCATTCCAGCACTTTCTACAGGACTCACACTTTTCAGTTTGGATCTTCATGCCACCACTCTTGAGTCAGGAGGAGAGCAGCACTCCCCTTTCTCAGATGTGAAAAATGAGGTTTTGGAGGTACTACGTGGGTTGCCCAAGGCCACATGGCATTGGGACTGACTGGCTGGGGTGCAAAACTTGCTGGGATCCCAGAACCAGTGGTGGAGACCACCATGAACACTGAGGAGAGCACCAGAGAACCCCACTTGTGGGCCAGGTCAGGGCAGTTGGATGGCCTAATGGGGGAATTCATCAGATTTCAGGGAGCTCACAGTCTTAGGTCAGGCTGAAAGCACAAAGCCACATGGCATCCAGGTTGGGTGAAATCACAGAACTGGCTTAGGAATGGGTGCAGGGTCTGGTCTGTCAGTGGTATAGCACTAGGTCCACTTGCTGCAGTGATAATTAGGCCCCAGTGGCCCAGCATGAGAGGTGTGTTTTGTAGCCATGGGATAATCCTTGGCAGGTATTCCTGGGTGAGGGGTGCTATCCTCCATGTGTAATCCAGGAAGCCAAGCTCCTCCCTACCCTTGAGTCTTGCATCCTCCTCCTCGGACCAGTGGGCCAGCCCAGGCATATTCTTTCCATGGTAAAAGGCAAGAGGGCAAGTGGAAACATACAACATATCTTGAGATGGAAGCTCAAACTGGCATACCAAGACTTCTACTTCATTCTGTTAGCCAAAGCAGGTCATGTGGCCAAACTCAAGCTCCAGAGAGATTAAGTTTCTGGATCTAAGCCACACCACCAGGGAGCTAGAGATTCAGGATTCAGACACAAGAGTCTTGAGTCAAGGGTTCTGCCTAACGCCATGCCACATCAAAAAGTGACTCCCTTGAACTGGCGTCATCAGGCAGCCATTTCCCAGCGACTGACTTTTAAGTAAAATGTGGAGCGCACAATTTCCTATACCTAATCTCTCTTTTACATTTGTTTCTTGTCTGAGCCACCATCTGTCCCTCCACTCTGTGGTGATGCTTTAGCAGTGGGGCGAGGCCTCGCCAGCCAGGTTCCCTCCACCTTCATACCACTTAGCGACCTCCAGCAGATGCAAGTTTTCTGACACAGCTTCCCATGATTAGCAGATGCTCTTTTTTTTATTATGTTATGTTAATCACCATACATCACATCATTAGTTTTTGATGTAGTGTTCCATGATTCATTGTTTGCGTATAACACCCAGTGCTCCCTTCAGTACGTGCCCTCTTCAATACCCACCACCAGCCTAACCCATCCCCCCACCCCCTCCCCTCTAGAACCCTCAGTTTGTTTCTCAGAGTCCATAGTCTCTCATGGTTCATCTCCCCCTCCAGTATCCCCCCTTCATTTTTCCCGTCCTGCTGTCTTCTTCTTCTTCTTTTTTTTTTTTTTTTAACATATAATGTATTATTTGTTTCAGAGGTACAGGTCTGTGATGCAACAGTCTTACACAATTCACAGTGTTCACCATAGCACATACCCTCCCCAATGTCTATCACCCAGCCACCCCATCCCTCCCACCCCCCACCACTCCAGCAACCCTCAGTTTGTTTCCTGAGATTAAGAATTCCTCATATCAGTGAGGTCATATGATACATGTCTTTCTCTGATTGATTCATTTCGCTCAGCTAATACCCTCTAGTTCCATCCACATCGTTGCAAATGGCAAGATTTCATTCCTTTTGATGGCTGCATAATATTCCGTTGTATATATATACCACATCTTCTTTATCCATTCATCTGTTGATGGACATCTTGGCTCTTTCCATAGTTTGGCTATTGTGGACATTAGCAGATGCTCTTTAATTAGCTTTATTTCCATTGCATTTATTGCCTCCCTGAGATTATCTTAATTCCATAGCCCTCCAGGATACACATCTCGTACATGGCCGTTTGCCTTCCTGGATATTGGGAGGAAGAGCGGAACGGTGGGGGACTTGCTGGGGAGCACTTGCCCTCTAAAACCAGACTTTAGCCCCTGGGGAAGTTTCCATCTCTTAGGAGAGGCTGGAAGGTCAGAGCTGATAGGACAGCTCTATAGGATTAGGGAATGGGAAAAATCCAGAGGACTCTGTCTGGATTTTAATCCACTCTCTGGCTCTGTGACCCTGGGCAAGTTACATCATTTCTGTGCCTCGCTGTCCTCATCTGTAAAATGGGAAGAATAATAATGCCTACTTCATGGGGTTGTTGTGACATTAAATCATTTAATTCCTAGAGAAGGCTTAGAACAGCACCTGGCACATGGTGATTAAATTATAGTTAGTTATAATTATGTACCTATTATATGGGGCACCTGAGGATCATCTATCATCCACCCCTCTAGATATCACTTGTTTTCCCCCAAACCTCACTGCTGACAGTGGCAGTCTGCGTTTATGGGGCACTTACTGATGTCAGGCTCTTTGTATGCGTTATCTCATTAATTCTCACCACAACTCTAAGAGGTCCCCACTGTACAGATGGGGAAACAGGTTGGACAGGGGAATGACTTGCTCAAGGTCACATCTCAAAAGTGGCAGAACCAGGATTTGAATCAGAATTTTTTTTTAAAGATTTTATTTATTTATTTGAGAGAGAGAATGAGATAGAGAGCATGAGAGGGGGGAGGATCAGAGAGAGGCAGACTCCCTGCTGAGCAGGGAGCCCGACGTGGGACTCGATCCCGGGACTCCAGGATCATGACCTGAGCCGAAGGCAGTCGCTTAACCAACTGAGCCACCCAGGCGCCCCTTGAATCAGAATTTTAACCAGGGTCCCTCTGATTCCAGCCCTGCTTCTATCACCCCTGAACTATTCTTGTCTTTTGTCTGAGAAAAATGGAGAGAGTAATGGATTTCACTTCCATGACATTGTTTCCTTCTTCCAACCACCTCGTTGGGGACTTTCCCCCACTTTGCAGTTAATGAAACCTGCTCAAGGGGTGGAGTGACTTGCCCAGGGGCACACACCCAGGAAGGAGAGAGCCAGGAGTTGCATCTCCATTTAAACCCAGGTCTGGGGCGCCTGGGTGGTTCAGTTGGTTAAGCATCTGCCTTCGGTTGGGTCATGATCCTGGGGTGCTGGGATCGAGCCCCACGTCGGGCTCCCTGCTCAGTGGGGAGTCTGCTTCTCCCTCTCCCTCTGCCCCTCCCCCTGCTTGTGCTCTCTCTTGCTCATTCACCCTCTCTCAAATAAGTAAATAAAATCTTTTTTTTTTCCCAAAGATTTTATTTATTTATTTGACAGAGATAGCAAGAGAGGGAACACAAGCAGGGGGAGTGTGAGAGGGAGAAACAGGCTTCCCGCTGAGCAGGGACCCCGATGCGGGACTCCATCCCAGGATCCTGGGATCATGACCTGAGCCGAAGGCAGACACTTAAGGACTGAGCCACTCAGATGCCTCTAGATAAATAAAATCTTAAAAAAAAAAACCAAAAAACCCAGGTCTGACTTCAGACTCACTCTAGGCTGTCCAATCCTGAGATACACAGCTGTTGATTTTGTGTCCATGATGTCATTTACTTCTTCCAAGTACCTGTTTGAGGACCCTCATTTTATAATTGAGCATAATGAGGCTTGGGAGAGAAGCCAGCAAATGGCAGAGCAGTGATTTAAGCTCCTTCCCCTGGACCCAATGCTCTTTCCGGGCCTTTGGCCAGGGAAATTGTTGCCCAGGGAAGGGAATAGGAGGAGAGAAGGCAACTCTAAAGGGGTAGGGGTGCCCCAAAGTCTAGCTTTGGGTTCACTCTCTTACTGCCAGCCAGCCTGGGCAGTGACCAGAGCCTCACTGGTCCCAGGGGCGCTCCGGCTTGGAGGTGGGGTTCGTGTATACACCAAATGTCCACCAGGTGGGGCTTTTGCCAAAGGCCGAGCTCCAGGAGGCCCCAGCAGAGGCCTTGCT
Source organism: Mirounga leonina (assembly GCF_011800145.1). Lineage (NCBI taxonomy): Eukaryota > Metazoa > Chordata > Mammalia > Carnivora > Phocidae > Mirounga > Mirounga leonina. Next base: position 8,709,923 of record NW_023270436.1, read on the forward strand.
GCCCCACCCTGGAAGGTACCACCAGGTCCACACAATTGCATGTATCTGCGCAGTGTGCTCACTCACATGCACACACAGGCTGTGTAGGTCTGTGTGTGAGCACACAGGTGTGTCCCAGAGAATCAGTTTCTGGCTTGTGTTCAAATGTGCATGAATGAATGTGTGGTGTGCATGCAGGTGTGTGTACATGAGTATGTAAATGTGTACGCATGAGAGAGTAGGCATGCACAGGGGTGTATGCAAACAATGTGAGAGCAGGTGTGTATATGTGTGTGCACATAGGTGCAAATATGTGTATATGCATGTGCACAAAAGGGGGTGTGGTACATGGGTGACAGGTTAGACCCTGGCCTGAGGTACTGAGGATCATTTTAGAGTCTCTTTCCTATGCTGTTTTCACAGGCAGGGGCTGGGACAGGGCCCCCAATGCCCGGCACATTTGCCAAAAACCCTACTGGACCCCCAGGATTTGGAGCAGGAGGGTTCATTCAGGAGGGTTAGATTTGCTTCCTGGGTCATGGAACATTTGAAGTGGGGTGGGGGGAGGCTTTGTTTCCCCAGGCACTGAAGGGTTCACAGAAGTTTCTGAGGTTGAAGGGAGGGGGACCCAACCTTCAAAAGAGAGCTTCCAGAGTCTTCATCCTGTGCCCCCTGAGCTCTGGAGAGAGGCTGGAGACTGAGTGCAAGGAAGAGAGGGCTCTGGATTTCAACCCAGACTGAGCCCCTCACTAGCTGGGAAGTGAATTCAAAAATTCAAAGTGAATTCAAAGCCCCACAGAGATTTAGAAGCAGCTGAGAAAGGGAAGCGGGGTGGTATTCAGGGTTAAGAACTTTAACCTTGACATCAAACAGAATTTGACCCCCAGCGCAGTTGCTTATAGGCTGGATGACCTTGGGCAAGTCACTTACCATCTCTGAGTCCCTTATTTCCTCAGCTATTAAGGGGAGGAAATGGCAATACTTACCTGAAGTGCTGTTACAAGGAGGAAATTAGATAATGGGCAGAGTGAGCCCAGCTTAGGGAAAGCAGGCCATAAATGGCAGCATTATCATTATTTTCCTGTCCTTTGGGGACAAGTGGATCATCTTTTGTTTCGTGGAACCCAAGAGCTGAGAAATCAGAAGGTCTAAGGAGACTGAGAGAGTGGTAATTTAGGGACTGGCTCCTGGGGCGACAAAAACAGCCCCTGTTGGCTATGCTTTGTCTGAACGGCATCTTCTAGAAGTACCTACATTCCTTTCCCTCCTGCCCTGAGCAGGGGCAGCAGGAAAAGCTAAAGCTGGGGTCAGGGCTTCTGTAGTAGGGCTACAAAGTGCACAGTTTCTCACTCCGCTTCTAAACCATGCTCAGCCATTGTCCCGTTGAGTGAACTTGGACAAGCTATTCTGTCTTTCTGACCCTCAGTTTTCTCATTGGCAGAACGGATGCAGTGATGATGGATGTGAGTTTTGGAGAGAATGTTAGGTCCTTGGTGCATAGTAGGCACCACTATGACAGTGAGGACAGTGCAGCAATAGGACGGGGGCAAAATGAAAATTGTAAGGATTCACATCTCCCTGTCTCACCAAAGGAGCAAACAAATTCTTTCTTTTCTTTCTTTTTTTTTTTTTGGTTTGGCTACCTATTTTGCTGACTAGTTGAAATGTGAGAACCTCAGATTTGAAGGAGCAATGAGAAAGGGAGGGGGCAGAAATGGAGGAAGAGGGAGAAGGCACCAGGGAAGACAGAGAGCAAATAAGAGTGAGCCATGAGTGAGAGAAGATGGATGAGCAGTTTGAGGGGAGAGAAATTAAAAATAGAGACTAGAGCGGCTGCTTTAATGAAGGGAACTTCAGGGAAAGAAAGAAGCAAAAAGAATTGTGAAGATGTTAAGTGCTTTATACCCTGCCCCTTAAGAAAACCTGCAGTAACAATCTACAGTCTTCATCAAGCTTTAGGGGTACAGTTTGTGGAGTTTTATTTGGGCGGGTGGGTGGGAGTGCTGGTGGGGGTGCTCAGTTCTTCTCAGGGCACAGGAAAGATCTATGGCTGTCCTTGGGAGCTCATAGTCTTGCCCTAGTGGGCATGAAGCCAAATGAGGACACTCGTGCCAGAGATGTGGGACCTGGGAGAGATAGCCAAATGGGTTCCCTCAGGTCCATGGTGGTGGTTTTGGAGGTTTTAGGTCACTGTCTGGTTTGCGCACTCCACTGGTAAAATGGGATGCAGAATTGGAAGTCGGGTTCCTGCCTAGGGGCCAGCTTCTCAGGGGCTCAGCAAAGCTGTGTGCACGAAGAGGAGCCTGTGCCGGTGCAGAGCAGAGTCCTAGAAACTCTAATTAGCTAGTGTTTCTAAATCTCCTGGAAGCTGCCAAGTGCCAAGTGGTGTTTCATTCCGGGGATGCTCAAAGAAAAGTCTTGGTTCTGGCTACAGCTACGGCTCTGAAAGGGACCCTGGGCTATTACATGAGCAGAGCTATTTGGATGCTTAAACAAACAACCAGGCGTGGCAGAGTCAAGTCATCTTAATAAGGATATAGTTTTCAGTTAAAAAGAGGAGGAAGACATTTCCACGCCAGATCTGAAGGGGCGTGGGGAGGGAGAAAGCCTGCTGAGAGCAGAAGGACAACTTGACCAGGACCGTGTCCGTAAAAGGACCCAATCACTGTCAGAACTGCAGTGAAGTAGGGAAGGAGCTGTTGGTAAAAAAAGGAACATGCTGTTTTTTTTTTTTCTTTAAATCCATAGCATGCAGGCACCTCCACCTGGTGTATGGTGTGAGGTAGGGATCTAATTCTATATTTTTCCCTATATGAGTAGTCAGTTGGCTCAGCACCATATTGAAAATGAAGTCTGTCTTTTACCCACTAGTTTATAATGCCAGCTCTGCCATGTATTTGTGGAAGTCCATTTTATATTTGTGTGAATCTATTTCTAGGCTTTTAATTTTGTCCCCTGAGTCTATTTGTCTTTCTGCCTCACTGTCTTTATTATTATAGTTTTATAATTAGTCTTAGTATCTGATAGGAAAAGTTCCCACACCTTATTATTCTTTAAATGTCCTGACTATTTTTGGCCCTTGCATCTCCATAAGAATTTTAAGATGGGCTTGTCCTGTTCTGCAAAAAACTTTATTGGGATTTTGATTGGAATGGTCTTAAATTTATTGATTAATTTGGACAGAAATAACATCTTCACCATATTAAATCTTCCAGCCCATGAACATGGACTGTCTCTCTCTTTAGTCAAATCTTCTTTCATGGACATCTCAGATGGATGTGGCATTCTATGGTGTGTGTATTAGTCAGGGTCCAAGGAGAAAACAGATTCTCTCCCACCCCAAAAGAATGAAGATTCCTGATGATAAAGTAATTGGTGATCATAAAAAAATTGAAGATAATGATGTACAAATTATAAGTGGCCTCTAAACCCATTTTCCAGAACTAATTCTGTTAACTATATGATATCGAATTTTCTTTAACTTTTTCCTAAGTATCACATTTTAAGCAGAGATGGGATCATTTCATAATATTCTATAGCCTATATTTATGTTCACTTTGCCTTATATCCTAGAGATCACTTCAACACATATAAATAACATTTACATTTCTTAATAATTGAATAGCGTTCTGTGGTAGTCAGGGTCCCAGAAGGTACACTCAGCCAAGATTTGTAAATGAGACTATTTACAGAACTGTGGGAAGGAAAATATTGAGGCACCCAGATGCTTACAAGAGGAGGAAGACATTTCCACGCCACATCTGAAGGGGCATGGGGAGGGAGAAAGCCTGGTGAGAGCAGAAGGACAACTTGACCAGGACTGTGTCTGTAAAAGGACCCAATCACTGTCAGAACTGCAGTGAAGTAGGGAAGGAGCTGGGGAATAAGTACCCCAAACTTCCTCTCCTCCCAGCTTCTTACCACTAAGCAGGCCCCCCATTGGCCAAATCCAACTGGATGCCAGAGAACAAGGGAGCCTGGGAGATAGAGTCCACAGAGGTCGGCTTCCTGGGGCACTGAGCTGGGGAAGAGTGAATGGGGAAGGGGAGCAAAAAGGAGAGTAATCAGCACATTATGAATACACTGTTGTTTAGTCTCTGACAGGAGTCAGGCAAAGGGAGCCTGTCCCTCTTGTGTTGTTCCTCTCCAGTTTGATTGGTCAATGAGGGTTGGCACGTGGGAAAGACTGCAGCTCTTGCTTTCTGGGCATCTGCTTTTCCACCCATTTTTCCTCCCCATAAGAGACAGGGCAAGCTCAAGAGCCCCAGGCCTGATGTGAGTGAACCTAGGTATCAGGCCTGGTTCTGCTCCTTCACAGTCATTTGACCATTTCTCTCTCAAGACCTCAGTCTTTTCACCTGCAATTTGGGAATGCAGATCACTGTCCCATCCATTGTGAGACCAAGAACAATGATAGCTGCTAGATATGGCACATTTACATAGTGCTTCACATAAATTAACTTCTTTAATCCTCATCATTTTGTACAATTATGAGCACCATTGTACACCTGAGCAAAATGAGGCACAAAGAGGTAAAATCACTTGCTCAAGGTCACAGAGCTTGTAAGTGGCAGAGCTGGAATTCATATCCAGACAGTCTGACTCCAGAATCTTGCTTCTAACATTATGCTAAAGATTTATTTATAAGCATCCAACAACCAGTAGGTGCTTAATAATTGTAAAGGTTGACAGCATTGTGTCAGGAGTTTTGCACATAAGGAATTGGTGGTTTGGTCCTTATAGTCAGTCACTCCAACCTCTGGATCTGGGACCTAACCTTGGGCCCACCTCCAGAAGTACATCCCTGCAGGTGTCTGCCAGACACTGCCACATCCCTTACTCTGCTCTGAGGGCTGTCTAATGCTTCCAGATAAATTTGGAGTCTCTAGTTGTCTTTCTTCCTGCCTGGCAGCTGTGGTGGGCAGTGCAGAGCTACTGAAGGACATTTTCTTTTGTTTCAGCTTTGATGCTGGGGATTTCGCATATCATTATGTTCATGGCTAAGGACCTGCCATTATCTTCCCTGGGATTCTTACACAGTTTATGAATTTCCTAAAGGATCCGGCTCTCTGTCTGCTTCTGCTTTCAGGATAGGCTATCCCAAACCACGCTCGGCTTCCTCTGGGGTGGGGAGAGGGTGTCGTCTTTTCCATTATAATTTTTATTTATTTTTTTTCATTATAATTTTTAAAATACTTATCTTGATAAGTGGATCTTTGAGATTCAGGAATCGACCAGGAACCTGCTTAAGTGTTTTTATATCTGCGCGTGTGTGTGTGTTTGGGACAGGGAGTGTGCGCAAAGAACATGAAAAACTGCTTTTCACAAAAGTATTTAATATTTTAGTACTTTAGTTTTCAAATCCAAGGCTGATTGCTAAAAGAGTGTTTCCTGGTTTACCATCTTTCATTAAGGACCACCCATAATAATATCATTTCCACAGCTAACTCTATTTAGGTGGTAAACACTTAACTGCTTAATTCATTGTCGCTGAGCTTGAGACGGTAACAGATGCCTTTGGAATATAAGCCCTCACATCTAATAAGGGACAGGCTCAAGATGCGCTTGGAATATGGTAGGAAGAGACGGCTGAAATTTATTTTGTGAATAAAGCAATAAGCCACTAAGCAAAGCTAATATGTTTCGGCCCAGGCAGAAAGACACGATCATTCAGTATTTATGTAGCAACCCGTTCCTCAGTGGGACTGCAAGTTTCTACCATTAAAATTGTCAGAATTCTTCAGAGACCCACTGCATTAAGTCATTTAAAAATATCACAGACTTAAAACAATCTGAATTATTGGATTTTCTCGCTGCTCTTCGGTAAGCATGTTTGCTGTGGCAATTTCCTGCTCGGTCAAAGCTGCAGCCTATGTCAGTCAGGAAAGTAGAAAAGTTCCGTGCAGAATTTTTATTCCGAAGCCCAGTAGTCCTAACAGCTGAAACATAGTCAGATATAAATTTATTTTTTTCTTTTAGCTTTTTCTTTTGACATAATATTAAATTCCCAGAAATGTTTCAAGGACAGTACAAATTTCTGTGTACACTTCATCTAGAGTCCTCAAGTGTAACATTTTGCAACATTTGCTATATCATTCTAGATAGATAGGTATAAACAAATATATGCATATTATTTTTGCCTGAAGTGTTTGAGAGTTAGTTGCAGACATGATGTTTGTCCCTTTACCCCTAAATACTTCACTGTGTTCTCTAAAAACTAGGCTCTTTTGTTATATAGCCACAGTACAATAATCAAAACCAGGAAATTAACATTGATATAATGCCATTATCTAATCTATTGACTTTATTCTAAATTTGTCATTGGCTCTAATTAATGCACTATATAGTAAAAGAAAATCCTGGGTCATATGTTTTAATCGGTTGTCAAGTCTCTTCTGCTTCTTTAATCTGGAACAGTTCCTTAGTCTTTCTGTGTGTTTAATGTGACATTGACATTTTTTAAAGAGAACAAGCTGTCTATTTTGTAGAATTCCCCTTCCACTTGGGTTTGTCAACTATTTCTTCACCATTAGATTCAGGTTATGTACTTTTGGCAGTAATATCACAGAAGTGATGTTGTGTCCTTCTCAGTACTTCATATCAGGAGGTACACAATGTCAATTTATTCCATGACTGCAAAGTCAGACATAAACTTAAAATAATCTTAATCAAAACCTTGGTTTGTTAAAAATTGCTTTGAAGGGTTTCACACTCACTCCAGATTTTCTATTACAGGTCTTTAAAAAACAGACTCAAAGACAAGGAAGCTGCAAGCTTTACAGATGCTCAGGAGAAAATGTAGCCATTTAAAAAAAATTGCAATGTGATAGTTATGAAATTTCCCTAAATTCATTTTGCAGAATGAGAGCTGTAATTTAAACGTGAAGTTATCGAGAGCTGAGATAAACCACACATCACGTGCAATTTAATCTGGCAAGGAAACAGGCCACTCGGAATTGCTAACTAGGCCTAATTCATTACATCTTGGTGAATGCTGTACTTTTGGTCTTACGAGTCTTTCAAATTGTGCATTAATATATTTACCCAGGCCTCATGGAAAATGTATGGGGATGGTAACAGAAATACTGTATCCTTGTTTAAATCACATTACATTTTTTAAACAGCTCAAGTGATTGCTCAAAAAGATCACACCTTCTTCTGAAGCATTTATGAAACAATTATTTACATTACATTAAAAACTTTAATTGCCTTGAAGCACGTGCTATGAGACACAAATATTGGAAAATCATCAAAAATATCCATCACGATTCTCTCTGCTTTACAACTCTTCTAAACTTTATCTTTTTTACAACCTTCTGTATTGATCTATTGTCCCAGACCAAGAGTGATGTCAGAAGTCCAAGCTGGATCATAAAAAGAGAATATAATTTCCATTTGCTGTCTATAAAAGCAAATCTTTTGACCAGACAAAAAGGGAGGAAATGTCCTTTTGGGGGGAGTGGGGAGGAGGGCAGTGGGATTTGGCAGGGGACTGCCAGAGAGGGAGAGTGACCCCAGGGTCAGGAGTGGGGGTGAGGTAAGTGGGTTAGTGATGGAGGGTTTTAGAAGGGGTCTGAGATCCTCCTGGGGTTGGGATGTTGGGAGGGGACTGGGAACGTCTAGCTTGCACAGAGGCAAAAAGAGGGAAAAATGTAAAGGAAGAAACTTAGTCATCCCTATTGTCCAAGGTCAGAAATTGTAAAAGACCGTAACTTCCCTCTAGCTGGGCTAAAGACCCTCTTCCAAAAGACAATCATAATAAAGGAGACTCATACTGCAACGGACCTTGGGGCCCCAGCTAGAAGGGCCCTCGAATAATAATGATAACAATAGCAGAAATCTCTGTAGTTGTTGAGAATCCAAAGTCCCCACAGCAGGGCTACGGCCCCATCAACAGATCATAACAATAAAAGCTAACCCATTCTACGTAAATAATAAAAGCCAACTCACTGCGGAGGTTAAAGTGCTCCAGAGATTTGGCTAAGGATCCCTTCCAATAATTATCATAACAGTAAAAGGGCCTCCCATTCTAAAGTTATGAGGAGCCCGTATCATTAGACCCCCAAATAATAACAGTAATAAGAATTCCTATTGCGAAGGATCTGAAGCCCTTCTCCACCTCCTCGCCCCGCAAAGAACCCTGATCTCTGGCTAAGGCGCCGCTCCCCAATAATAATCGTAACAATATAATGGCTTGGAAACTGCGCGCGGCAGTGGTGATATTTCCCACGACTCAGTGGCGCCCCCGGGCGGCTCCCACCCGCCCGCTGGCAGGCTCCCACACGCCCGCCGGCCAGCGAGTCTACGCGGCCCTATCTGCTAGCTGCTACCCTGTGATCCGAAGCTTAGCTGGCGGAGGAGTGGTGGCAGCCCGAGGCACGTGTTATGTGTCCTCTGATTGCAAAAGAAAAAAAAAATGCATCGCAAACTATTAACTTTTTTTTAAGTATGCAATGCCGGGGGTGGGGGGGTAGACAGGTGCGAAGTGGGGGGTGTTGGCGCTCCGCTCAACGGCCTCCCGCAGCCCCCCCTCCCAAACTTCCCTTTGCATTGATCAGCACGTTACGTCAGTATTGATAAGTTTGCAAAAAGCCAAAGTCAAGTGCAATCGCGCGGCACACCGACCCCGGACTTGGGGGGGAGATGCAGCGAGCGCTCCGCGGGCCCGGGAGCCGGCTGCAGGCAGGGCAGCGGCGGCGCCGTCGCCTCTCGAAGAGGCTGCCTCCCCCACACCCTCCCCTCCCGCCCCATCCCCGGCCGCCTCCCCCGGGCGGGCGCCGAGCTCCCCGCCCGGCGCGCTCCGCCCGCGCCCTCCGGGGGTCGGGGGGGCGCACGGCTCCCGGGCCCGGCGGCGGCGGCGACGGCGCCGAGGGGCAGCGGGTGGCAGGAGGCCGGGGGACGCCCAAGGGGCCCCGGGCGGCGGCGCTCAGGGCCCGGGCGGCCGGCGGCGGCCCCGGGGCTGGGGGGAGTCCAGCCCGGATATTGAGTGCAGCCATTGAGAAAAGCCAAACTCTTGTGTGTGTGCGTCTCGAATAGCCCCCAAGATGGCCGCCAATGTGGGATCGATGTTTCAATATTGGAAGCGATTTGATCTACGGCGACTCCAGGTTAGTGCGGGCAGCGCCGGCCGCGCGGCCGTGGGGAGCCCTGGGGCGCGCCCTGGGCGCATTGGGGAGGTCCCCGGGAGGGTGGGCGGGCGCCCCGGGGCGGCGGGCGGCGGCTGCTGGGGCTCGCTGGGGCTCGGCTGCCCGCTGCCCATCGATAGGTATTAGGAATTGATCTCGCCGCTGCTCTTTGTTCGGTTCAATCATCGATTAGCCGCCGCGACCATAGAGAAGCGCTAGTGAGCCCTCGGCCCGGGGAGCGAGCCGGCGGGAGAACGGCCGAGCGAGGCGCGGGGAAGGCAGGGGCTGCGGTCCTGGGCAGGGGGCTGCCGGCGGGACCCCCGGCAGCCCCCCTTGCGCTGCACTTTGCGCGCCTCCCAACTTCGCGGCGCCGGGGGAGGCCGCGGAGCGCGCCGCGTGCCTGTCCGCGCCCGGCTGGGGCTTGGGCGAGGGAGGGAGGGAGCTGGTGGGTAGGGAGGTGGAGGAGGAGGAGGAGAAGGGAGGAGGAGGAGGCTGCTGGGGTTGGTGTGGAGGCGGCTCCGCGCCCCGCCGGCCGCCGGCACCTCCGCCGCCGCCTGCCTGGTTGCGCAGCCCGGACACGCCGCCACCCAGGGGCCGCCGCTGCTGCCGCCCCAGCTACCGCTGCCACCATCGCCGGACTGGCCGCCTGCGCCGGCAGACCTCTCCTCGGGCCGGGTTCTTGGGGTTCGTCTTTGCTTCTTGCCTTTACCCCCCCTTCTACCCTCTTTCCAGGTCCAAATGGGGACGGGCGGTGGAGATGGGCCCGGGGCGCGCGCAAGTTTGCGCTGCAGCCTCGCGGGCCGTGGAGAGCCTGGAGCTGCGCAGAGCAGGTGACTCCCGGCTCTCGGGCCCATGGGAACTTTTAAACTGGAGATTCCCTTGCTGTCTTCTGCCCCCTGCTTTCCCTCCTGCCACTCCTCTCTTTTCTTCTTTCTCTCTTCTCTTTCACTCTCTTTCCCCAGGGCTACTTCCTCCCAAACACCAGCACTTTATCCCCCATTCCACCTTTCTCTGGGAATCTGTATGTCTCTCCTAGATTTGGGGGTGTTTTCTGCTAATCCCCTAGGAAGTGGGACTGGGGGTGGAATCTCAGAGAGCACCCGCTGGAGGTACAAGCTCTAGGCTCTATACTTTCTGGGGTGCCCCAGGACGCTCCTGCCAAGTCCCCCCAAATCCTGGAGTCTTGCAAAGTCTCGGCAGGCAGTGGGAGCAGGGGCGGGGAAGTGTTGCTGAGAACCAGGCGATTAGAACATCCTGCCTTGGCCTTGACATTCGCAGAAGTGAGAGCATCAGTCTGGAGATAAAAAGGGACACACTTCTTTTTTGAAAATCCGCCTGCAGATCTCTTTAAGTTTCTTCTGATAAGTGGTTCCTATACCTTCCTCCTCCTGGCCACTTCCCAGCCCCCTCCTTCCTAACCCACCATTCCCCACTCATCCCCTCCCCCAGCCATTGAACTGGAGAGAAAATCGGGGCACTCAGGCATGCAGTTAATAACTGCAAGTGCCTTGCAATTCCAGGTCCTCACTCGAGTTGGGGCTACAGTTTGGTGGCCAGCTGAGGCGGGCCAGGCTGTGAGCTGTGCTTGCCCATTTAAATGATGCTAAAGTGGCCTTTCTGGAAGAGTGGGGGGTGTGTGTGGGAGGGAGGGAGGGGGGAGAGAGAGAGAAATAGAGAAAGAGGGAGAGGGGGAAAGAGGGAGTTGGGCAGCCACATTGGGCTTGGCACAGAAGGCCAATGGTAATCGTATTCCCTGCTAATGTTTGTAAATGAGACCGGGGCACGGCTGGGGGACAGCGTCTTTATTTATGATTGATGTTCTGTAACATAAGGAATGACAAGAACGTGGCAGACAAGAGGAGAGGAACCAGAAGGGCTGGCGAAAGCCCTTTGCAGGGTCCTATTGTTATTCTGGGCTGGAGAAAATTTCCGCGTCGAGATTTACAGCGCTGGTATTTGCTCCCGGTTGGCCAGAATGTCAGTTAACACAATTTTCATTAGATAACTCGTTTTCAATCCAGGGAGCTCAGGCTGCAGCGGGGAGGGTTGGGTAGTGCTGGGGCTGGGTGCTGAGGGGTGGGTGCGGCTCCCAGGGGGCCGATTTCTGAGCTGGGGGAGGGGGTTTGAACCTCACTCGCTTCCTTCTCCAGCTCTGGGGTCTTTTGTGGAGCGGTTGAGGTCACCCAAATCTTGATTCCATTTGGACTCCCATTGATCTAGGAACCCTTTGTTAGGGTTTTAGAAGATGCTGAGGTGGCTGAGGTGGGAAAGCAAATTTCAACTGGAAACGATGAAGGTGGGAGGATGGAGAGTCTTGTTCAGGTGAAGGGGAAATGGGGCCAACACCCTCACCCCCACAGGGTGAGGGTGGTGGTGTTTATTAAGAAAATGGCTGGTATGTCTGGCACAAAAGGAGAGGGCTCTCAGGGAAGGGGGTAAGCTCATTTACATGGATATTAAGTGTGGGGGGGTGTCCCTGAGGGAGTTTGAAAGGCTGCACACTTCTAGAGAGCAGAAAAATAAACGTGGCAGCCGGAGCCGCATGCAAACATTGAGACCCTCACATCTGCCACAGTCCCCACCCTCATCCTGAAATGTTCAGTGGCTCCCCTGCCCAACAGGCCTGCAGCTTCGCTCCATATTCTCACTGAGGGCATTTTTGTTGGGAACGGATTATGAGCCTAAGCACTTTCACCCGGGATCATCTCTTGTGCATAATGCTAATGACTCCTACGCCACACTTTTATTTTCATTTTTTTCCCTTCCCACTTTCCTCTTATAGGGGAGGTGACCAGAAAGGAAAACTTCTGCTGGCTTGTTCTGAGATCCCGGTAGGAGAGGCGGGCCCCCACCCCAGGCCCTGTGCAGGCCGAGAGCTTTGAGCCCACTCGTCACGCGGCCCAGCTGCCTGTGAGTGTGAGGAGGTGTATGGCTTCAGTTCTTGGTTGTTCAGGTTGAGTGGTTTCTCGAAGCCTGGTTGCTGAGTGTTAAAGTGGCCGAGGCAGCAAAGGCAGCCTGTGTCCCCAGGCCAGACCATGCTGCTGATGCCACCCCAATCCTGGCAAGAAAGGTGACCTTGTACCAGCCCAGCATAAAGCCCTCTGGAAGTATGTATTTTTTCAAATATGGAAGCAGTCCAGTTATTCCTTCCAGCGCCGTCTCTGAACACAGCAGGGCCGTTTTCCTAGGATGGAAGTCAGTCAGCAAGTCTTAACGACTTGTGGCTGATGGTAAAGATGTTCTGACATGTGGTACCCTATTCCAGGACCCCCAAAACTGCTTCTCCCTTTCTTTTCTCTTTTTTTTCCTCTGCTGCTAGCAGTCCAGGAAACGAGAAATAAAATTCCATCTTAAAGATAATGCTGGGCATATTTCATTTGGTTATAAGATTGCTTTATGGTGAACATTACTAATGCAGTATTTTTTTATGGCTTTTCTGTGTATAGTCATTGTAACTGGATTCATACCTTTATGATTTTCTTTTTCTGCTTTACTTTGCCACTTTTTTTATGATGCTCCAGGTCCAGTGTCCTGTGCTATCTTTTTAATTTTTTTTCCTTTAAGAGAGCTAATCAAGCTAACCAAGAGTTGAGGGTATCTAGTTGAAATGAGGGTGCCCAGTCCAAATTCACATCTGTGTTTCTTGGGAGGAAAGAGGTTGGCTGGAGGGACCACATAGTACAAGTTTTGGAGGAAGAGGCAAATTCTGCTTAGGGTTTGAGTATTCAGGGAGGAAGAGCAACAGGGCAAGCAAGAGAGGCTGGACTTTTTAAAGGAGTTTGGAGAAACCTTTGGGAAGATGCACATGGGAGATGGTGCTTGATGGAATGTTTTTGCCTGCTCAAAGTTTAGAAAGAGCGTGGATGTGATTAAAATATTATAACCTTATGATATTCTGAAGTGCATAAATTTTACATATCAGCCACAGAGAGTTTAGACATCCATTAGAGCCTCTGACAGCTTGACTTATCTAAACGTGCTATCATTTAACAATGTGTCAAAATTCCTCTTTCTATAGATGACAGCAGTAAATAAGCTATCAGCCCTGTTGGCAGAATCCTAACTTTGGAAACTTCGCAGTAATAGAAATGCTGCTGGGGTGGGGAAACATGAGCAGACCAGGCTTGCCATAGCTGGGGGCCATGAGACAGGTTGGCATTAGGCAAGGGCTGTGGGTGGGTCTGAGGGGGGAGGACAAGGAGAGGTGGGAGGCACAGGGCGTGAGGGGAGATTTCAACAGCAGCTCTGTGAATAAGACCAAACAATTGGTTGGCCCCTTGGACCCTTACAAATCCAACCAGTGGGTGAGCCCATTCCATCTTCCTTTCCCATTCGTTGGAACCCACACCCTGTGGGCTTTTTTTTGCAGAAGGAGCTAGAAACAGGTGTTAGAGAATTTATTTAAAGAACCCAGCAGTCTTTTCTGGGCATCCCAAAATTCTGATTTCTCAACTCGACAGAAATTGCTTCCCCAAGATGGGCTCTCTCTTTGCTAGAAGAAAAACAAGCACTGTCTCATCTCTGACCACCTTTGTTACTGGAGATCTTGAAGTTTCTTTTATAAATACCTGGGTTCACTGTAGAAAATTGAGAAACCACGAACAAGCCTAAAGAAGTAAATAAGCATCTCAGAGGGTTATTTCAGGTGAGCATGGTGCTATTCTGACCAGAGGGAATAGCTTTTCTAGTGGTGGTGATGGTTTTTCTTTTATTCCTCCTTCCTTCCTTCCTTCCTTCCTTCCTTCCTTCCTTCCTTCCTTCC
>NW_023270436.1:8723798-8823875 GCF_011800145.1 Mirounga leonina
CCTTCCTTCCTTCCTTCCTTCCTTCCTTCCTTCCTTCCTTCCTTCCTCCCTCCCTCCCTCCCTCCCTTCTTCCCTCCTTTCCTTCCTTCCTCTTCTCTTCCTCCTCCTTCTCTCTCCTGTTAAAAAGAGGATTCTGTCTTTAGACTGGACATTGTGTCATAATAATCTTTCTTCTGGTAGATGGGATAGTAAACATGAGCACCTTGGCTGGTGCTAAATTTAGTCCTGGATGTTGGTGGACATGGCTGTCCAGAAACTGGTTTTCTCTGCTGATTGCTGAAAGGCTGAATTTCTGGTGGCTTCCAGTTATCTAATTCAGAGGCCAAGCCTGGCAGAGGTTGAGTGTGGAAAGGGGACTCAGGTGGTGGCTTGCCTTTGTTCCTGGTTTTGGAATTCAGGATAAAACACTCTCCTGTTGGATTTTTCTCGCTGGGCTGTGCTCTTTGCTTGTGGCAGTGGTTTATATTGCACGTGTCAGGGAAGGTGGAGGTAGTTGGCAGAGGGAGAAGGCCCCAGGAGCTCTTGTCAGTGTAGGCTCTGGCACTCCTGGATGAATCATCCAACATCCTGAGTCTCCTGTTTCTTAACCCATCACATAGGCCAGTTGTGCCCATCTGGTTTGCCATATCGGGTTGTTGTAAAGGTGAAGGAAGCTGACATACTTTGAGTGACAGTTAAATGTATTGTCTTCTAATGACCTTGGGGCCCACTGTGGTGGTGATGGGGGGGCTTTTGACCCCTTAACCCTTTTTAAGCAGTTTTTGAGACAACTTATGTCCAGGATGGAGTTCTTGGTTTCTAAGCCTTGATGAGCCATTCACAGAAATGGCTTGTAGTGTTTTGTAGGACCTGGACAATATTCCCATTATATGTAGGTTAAAATCCTAAGTCCTTTACCCTGATTGCAAGGCTCCACAGTATCTGTCCCCCTATTATCTCTCTGGTTTCATCTCCAGCCTCTCTCCCCCTACTCAACTCTGCTCCAGTCATAATGGCTTTCTTTTTGTCCCTTAACCACATTGAGCACATTCCTATCTCAGGGCCTTTGCACTTACAGTTCCCTCCACCTGAGTGAGACTCTTTCCCCCCAGATCCTCCCCTGGCTGGCTCCTTCATTTCATTCAGTCTCAGGAGACCACTCAGCCTAAAGAGAGCTAAAGAAGTATGCAAATGTGCTTCTGTGTCTCTCAGGAAAGTGTTTCTCCAAGGGTTTTGACCTCAGAACCTTCTCCGGGTGTGGCATCTCTAGACACTCTAGGAAACCATCTAGATCTGCCATCAGAGGTAGCAAACGTTCTGTGAAAAGTCAGATAATGATATACTTTAGGCTTTGTGGGCCGTATGGTCTCTGTAAGTCCTCCATTCTGCCCCTGTAGCATGAAAATGGCCGTAGACAGTGAGAATAAACAGGCATGGCTGTCCTCCCGCCAAACTTTACAAAAAACATGCAAAGACCTAGATTTGACCTGAGGGCCAGAGTTTGCTGACCCTGGTCCTCTGGTTTTATGTGACGGCTATCATACAGGGTGTGGCATGGCTGAAGTTTTTCACTTTTAAGAGCATTAAGGTGGATCAAAGCTAATTCCAGAAACTTGTTCTTTATTCTTTACCTCAAGAGGGAAGTACGAGGAGCCAGGATGGTGAGGGGCATTTGCCTGGCTTCTAATGCTGGTACTATCACCTACTAGCTGTGTGACATTGGATGGGTCACTTAACTTTTCTGAGCCTTGCTGTCCTTGTTTTTAAATGGGACTAAAAATTTTTTTAAGATTTTATTTATTTATTTGACAGAGACACAGCGAGAGAGGGAACACAAGCAGGGGGAGTGGGAGAGGGAGAAGCAGGCTTCCCGCTGAGCGGGGAGCCCAATGCGGGGCTTGATCCCAGGACCCTGGGATCATGACCTGAGCCGAAGGCAGACGCTTAACGACTGAGCCACCCAGGTGCCCCTAAATGGGACTAATAATAGTCTCCACCTTTTAGGTTGTTGTTGAAGATTAAAGAACTCTGAATATGAAGGTGCTTAACACAGTACTGGGCACACAGTTACTGTTCTGCAAGTGCCTTGCTGCTTATTGTTGGTAGTATTTTTAGCTTGTAAGACAGGGGTGAAAAACCAAATAAACAGCAGTTCCTAGAACTTGCTGGGTTTGCAAGCTGTTTCAGAGATTTCTGGGCAAGTTTTCTCTTCTTCCTTTCTCTACTGGGGACTCACTATATTAATACATTACTAATCTTGTATATAATATCTTATATTTTGGAAACTGTGAGCACAGAGGTTGCAGACTAGGAGCTGTGTCTGACCCATGGATGTGTCTGTTTAAATTAGTGCAATATTTAAAAACACTTTTGTGTAAGTTGTCAGCATTTAAAACACAGGAGATGTTACCTGTGAAATCCAGATGTCCAGTGTCCCTTACGAATGAAGAGCTCTGGCCACACTGGGCAGGGAGTGAAGACCTGGGGAGGGCATGCCAAGCAGAGGGAAGAGCCAGTGCAAAGGGCCTGGGCTGAAGGTCTCCAGTAGGTCAGGTCAGCTGTAGGGGTCATGAGGCAGGTCACGAGGAAGGTGGATGTCAAGGCCGCTGGCTGCCTTTCTCTAAGTGCCTAGTGTCAGAAGAGGCTGTACCTACAGAAAAAATGAAAGACCGTTGAACAGCTCCATGAAGATACAGGATTAGGAGGGCACAGAGCCTGCTGTCTCTGCTTCTTAGTGGCTCAGGCACCCCCAAAGGGGGCCTGTGGCTGCCCCTCCTTCCTTTCCAGTTCCTTTACTACCATTCCCCTCCCTCGTGCCCCCCCCCCCCCCGCCATCCTCCAGTTCAGCCAAATGAAACAGCAATTCCAGGATACGCGTTTGTCATTAAAGAGAAAGAAAGAAAGAGAAAATCAATCCTTTGGCCTCTTTGGCCCGAGCTGGTTGTCTGCCCGAGACGCCCGGAGCCAAGCAGTGCTTAAGACTCTCCGAGCCGCCGTTGCTCAAACTGGATGGGGTGAATGGCTCCCCGGGAACCATTATGGTCGATTGACTTGTTCAGCCCGCTGTTTGGAGCATGGGTGCTGTGGGCGGGGAGACCACAGGGGTCACCAGGTGGCCTGGTCGGGAGCAGATTGCCCTGGGCAGGGCGGTCACTCAGAGGCCACTCTGCTGAGAGCATATATTTGGGGTACCTGTTGTCTGTAATGAGCGCCCATGGGTCTGGGTATCTGAGTGGGTGTGGCATGGGCTGCAGAATCCAGCCTTACACCCTCCTTCTCCCAGAAACATTTTGTGTGGACTCTGGAACCAGGTGGCCTGGGCTCAAGTCTCAGCTCTGCCACTTACCAGCTGTGTAACCTTGGTTAAGTCACTTAACTTCTCTGAGCCTTGGTTTTCTCAAATGTAAAATGGGGATAGTAGTAGTATCACTTCCTTAAGGATTGTTGTGAGGATTAAGTGAGTTAGTGCATGTGAAATGCTGAGATATCTGTGCCCAGCATGTAGAAGCTCCATTATAATGTTAATAATTGCTGTCATCCTCCACCCTACAAGTGGTATATTTATCCATTCATGGTATAATTAAGAATTATAACTAATAATTATATAAATAATAATAATTAACAATAAATAGCATAAATATTATAACCAATAATTATATACTAGAGATGTCATGGTGAACAAAGAAGGCAAAGTGACAGCTCTCACTGAGCCCGTAGAGAGTGGGGAAGGTGGATGCATGGGACGGACAGCTGTGTAAGTCACGTGCTGGGATTAAATTCTGAGATTCTGAGATTCTTCCTGGAAGTAGTGACCCTTCAGCTGAGATCTCAAGGACGAGGTCAGGGAAAAGCTTCCCAGCAGAGGGAATAACATGTGCTAAGACCCTGAGGTAGATGGAAGACTAGTGTGTGTGAGAAACTGCGGGAAGGCCTTGAGGCTAGGCTGCATGCAGATTCTGAGTGGGCTGGTGGACCCACCCCCATCCTTACTCTTGTCATATGTCAACTGGAGGGTAAGGATGGAGAATAAAATAAGATGTTGCTGAGCACATGTGTGGCTCGGAGTGAATGCTTTGTCAATGGACACTATGTAAATAGTCAAACACTGAAAGCTTTGGGTATTGCTTTTATTTTTTTTAACTAGATATTCAGCGCAATTCTTTGATCTGTTGCAAAATGCCTCCTCCCGGACCCGAATCTCTTGTTTCTATCTTGTGATTATTCACAGGGCAGCCAGGATTCAAATCCCAGCTCTGCTCCTCCTGAGCTGTGTGTTCTGGAGCAAGTTATTTCCCCTGAGACTTGCTTCCCCTCTGTAAGATGGGTGTGGTAACGGTACTTTCCAGTGGTGCCATGAGAGTGCACCTTGCAGATCCCTGACGGTAGGAAGTACGATCGGCTGGTTCCCTGGATGCTGTTCTTGGAGATCCAGCCCCAGCCAGGGACTGAGTGCAGGTCTAAAGCAGATCTGTTCTTGGGATACACAGGACTCCTCTGCTGGCTCCAGACTCCTCAGCAATCTAGGACACTTCCACCAGCCAACCTTCCATCTTTCCTTCCTTCCCTCTGACTCCTTCCCACAGGCATAGGCATTGACCTGATAAATCTCTTTACCTATTAGTCCTGCCTTTACGTCTGCTTCTTGGAGGACCACAGTCTCCAGCAGGAAAGGTGAAATGAGATTTGGATGTCTGCCTAAGGCACCCAGTGCTCAGGAGGTGCTCATTCGAGGTACCTGCTCTGTCTCGGGAGCCTGGGGAGCTGTCAGTCTGAGCATTGCCTCTTCCTGGTTGCTTATTCTGACTTGGCCCACAGGCCCTGCATGATTCATCCCCCTTTGTCATCCTGCCATTATCTCTCCCTCTCATCTCCTGCCACTCTCCTACTCTTTATTCAAGCCCCTCTGACCTCTTCACTGTTCTGTGAACATGTCAAGCACATTCCAGGCCCAGAGCCTTTGCACTTGTTCCCTCTGTGAGAAACACTTTCTTGGTTCTGTCTCTTTCGTTGAGCCCTCTGCTTAAATATCACTTCTTCAGAGAGGTCCTCCCTAACCTGTGCTTCCAAAATAGCCTTCCCCCATCTCCTTAACCCCATCTGCTTTATCTGATGTGATAATGTGTATTTATTTGTTGTTCCTTTACTATCTACCTCCCTCCCTGGGGAGGACAGGGACAGAATAAGTTCTCAGTCAGTGTTTGAATGACTGAGTGGACGAATGCCACAGGAAGGGTGAGGTGGGGCAGCTGCCTTGATTCCACCTTGGGGAGTGGCCCTGGGGGACCCAGCCCCTTCTAGAACTCCAGCTGCTTCACCCCATCACTGGCTCTTGAAAGTCGCCCACTCCTCGCCTGGGAATTGAGCACAGGCCTCAGGCCCGCAGTGAACGAGGGTTTATCTTTAGCTCCGTCAGTCTCGCTTTAGAAACTGGTGACCCCAATTCCAGCCTGGGAGGCGGCTCCTATCCTAATTAATAAATCCATTAATTAATTGCCAGCAGGCTGTGGACCATTAGCAGTGGTTTGGTGGCCTTGGTCACAGCTCAAAGCAGGTCCCTGCAGCCTGTGGGACAACTGTTATGGGGGACACAAAACAGCCAGTTAACGTTTTAACCCAGAAGACTTAGCTCTCCCAATGCCTGGTTCATAAAGCCTACCTGATCAGCCCAGCAGGCATCAAAAAGGCACCAAGGTCTCTGAACATTGGCCCCAGAGTTGGTGGGGGGCCCGTTCTCAGCGTCTCCCAAGACCCCTACTTTATAATCAGGTGGGAGGCCAGGATTGAAGTCTCCGCTTTCCTTCTGTGGCCAAAGGACCCTGTCTGGGCCTCAGGTTCTCTGTGTAAAATGGAGCTTCCCTGGGTTGTTGAGACAGGTCGTTTGTTCATTCACTTCATGCACATCATCATGCAGCACCTGCCGTGTCAGGAGCAGCATGACGTGTTGGGGCGTGGCAGTGGCCAAAACAAGCCAGTCCTTGCCCTCATAAAACTCCTACTTTATAATTGGTTGGAGATAGAAGTACTTTTCTTTAAGGGTCTGAGAAGTAAAGAGGGACAACCCAGTACAAACACTTAGCCTAGGGCCGGGCACGCTCTAAGCCTTTCTGAAATGGTGACTGTTATTAGTCATTATCTTTATTAACAACAACAATAATTATAATGTGAATTTCAAGTGCCCTGAGATGAACCCCTGAAAGGATCTGAGCATGGGCATGGGGCAGTCAGACCTCACTTTGGACCCTGGCCTTACTGTTTCCTAACTGGGAAGCCCTGGGCACCTCATAAGACTTTTCACAACCGTAGTTTGCTCATGTGTAAAATGGGAATTAAATATAGCTTCTACCTCATAGAGACATTGTGAGGGTTTGATGACGTGACACATGAAGGCCCTTAGCACAGGGCCTGGAACATGGTCATTCCCAGGAAACAGCTATTATGATCTTTATTATTATTGTTGTCATCATTGTTGTTTGTTATTCACTTCCTGGGCCTCACTGGCCAGCAGCTAGGTAGAGTAGTTCCTTGTAGAGAAGCACTGGATAGGAGGTCAGGCCCCTCCAAATGCTGCCTGACTGGCCTTAGCAAGACTAGGCTTGGCTTTTGCAGGCTTTGGAGCATCAGAATGGAGGCCTGGCAGTTCTTTAACAAGTGTCTGCTGAACCTTTATTGCATGCTAGATAGTACTCAGAGCCCTTAACAAACAGTATCTCATTTAATTTTCACAATAATCCAGGAAGGGAAAACTACTACTGTCCCATTTTACAGCTGAGCAGACTGAGGCACAGAAGGCTAAGTCCAAGGCCACATTGCCAGGAAGCAGCAGAGTCTGGAATTAAACCCAGGACCCAGGTCTTTTGTCCATCTGTGTCCCAGCTCTTGACCTGCCACTGACCAGACGTACCTCTTCCAGAGCCCATCCCCCCAGTCCTGCCCCACCCCCCCCACCCTGGGGTTCCCCATCTGTAGTCACTATGCTTGTAATTTTTCCTTTATTTTTTTAAAACCTCTTAGAACACCTTACCACTGTCAACTCATGGAAATGAATCCAGGTCCACAAGCCTGAGAGGCATGGGTGGGGTGGGGGGTAGGGATTTATTAACAACACAAGAAAGATTCCCTTCTCCTGGCCTGGAAAATGAGGGCCACTTGGCCATCCATCCCCGGCTCGCCCGCTGGAGTGCAAAGCCGCGTGGCGCGCCCTGTCGTTGGGCCTGCGTTCCGCAAGATGGAATTCTCGGCCTGGGCTGATAATAAGCAGGTATTGATTGCTGCCTTGGTCATTATCAAGATTTATTTAGTCAATATGACCTCCCCGGTCAATAAATTATGTCATTGATAAAGAAGGAAGGGTATAGACTTGTAGGCTTTATTAAAAAAGTTTTTTAGATTTTTTTTTTCTTTTAGCAGCTAAGTCCAGCCCGCATTTCTGTGACCGTATCAGCCACACTCTACATTTCGTATTTGGCTCCATAAGCTCTCTGCTTCCCCCTGCCACTCTGGTTTCTGGAAGCCAAGACTCAAGGCCATGGCTGAGTCTGGAATGGCCTCTGGGAGACAGATGTGCCCTCAGTTTTCTGTCTGCCCCCCAGTGCAGGCTGAGAGTCCACTCCCTGGCTGGTCAGTGCTCCACTCCGTCTTTTCGTTCTCACAACAACCTCCTGGAGTTTCTGCTAGTGTTACCCTTGCTGCAGATGAGGAAACCAAGGCCCAGGGAGGTCCAGTCACTTGTCTGAGGTCACACAGGACTTAAATCCAGTCTGGCCAGTCTTTGCAGTGAACCCGACATGTATGCAGCAAACAGCAAATGTTTATTGAGCCCGTGCTTTGGGCCCAAGATGGTGCCAGGTGCTGGGTATAGAGGGGCAGGCTAAACAAATAAATGTGTGACTCCAGAGATAGAACAGAGAAAAGAACTGACCGGATGCTGAAATAAAGATGAAGGCGGCACCTGTTTATTTCAGGTGGTCATGGAGGGCCACAGAGGGTAGGTGACATTTAGGCTGAGACCTGAATGATGAGGAGCCAGTCAGGCAAAGGTGAGGCAGAAGAAACTGCCTGAGGTGGGCATCTGTTTGGCACATCTAGGAACTGAAGGAAGGCCAGTGTGGCCGGGACAAGGTGGGCAAGGAAGGGAGGTCTGGGAGGGGATGAGGTCAGAGCAGGAAGGAGGCCCTTGTGAACCATGGTAGGGGGGTGGATTCCGTTGGATTTTGTTCTCAGGGAGGCTGGAAGACACTGAAGGTTTGAAGCAGTGGAGAATTAGGATCCAGTGTATGTTTGGCTCCTACTGGGTTTAGCCTGATAGGGATCATTGGGGGAAGGGAGGGGATGTTTGGAAAACAGGTAAAAGAGTGCCTGTGACAAACTGATGTGTTATCTCTGCCCAGAGAGGGTCTTAGTGATGGGAAGGCTTTGGGCACACACGTGTTTAGAAGATCAGCACCATTCAGTGGTGGCGGATGGGAGAGGGTTGCATGGGGACCGGCCTGATGCCTCCCAGCACGGTGGCAGCCGCTCCTTCCCCTGTGCAAGTAGCCAGCTGGTGTGGGGTTTGGAGGCCTCTAAGTGGCAGATATGCAGTGGGCAAGGGGTGTTGTGTCCCCCTCCTCAGAAATAGAGTTGCTGCAAGGGGGGCCAGGGCTTGAGTTACGGTCTGAGAAGGGCTCTTTGCACCCTGGCCTTGTGGATCTGGTTTCTAGTGTTTCCCAAGTGTTGCTCATGAGGAAGGACCATGAAAAGGTGAGGTGACCCAGACCATATGAGGGTGCTCTATCCAGCCATGTCTTAGGCTTCATACATGGAGATGCTGTGGGGCAGAAGAGGGGTTGGACGTCTACTTGGGGGATTATGGATGATGTGGTCTGGAATACAGAATAAAGAGGACTTTTCTCACTCTAGTTTTGTCCAATCTGTGAGCACCCATGTACTGGAAGTCTAGCAGGGACTGGGTGATCACCTGTCTACCATCCATCGAACATTGTTTCATCTCTTCATTCATAAGCCCACTCACCCATTTTTATCCATCCACTCGGCAGTTCATCCACCTACCTTTCTCTTCCTACTGACTCCATCCATCCATCCATCTTTTTGTCCACATCAACCCACCCACCCATCTATCCATTCATCCACTTAGCCACCTAGCAACCCATTATGCCCCATTCACGTCTCCCCTGGACTTTGGTCTCCAGTTTGCTTCCCTGTACCCACTCCGGCCTCTCCCGCTCTTTTTTGGCACGTGGCAGCTAGTGAAATTATTAAAAACCTGTTAAGAATCATGTATAGTGGCTCCCCATTGCCTTTGGGGCAAAGGCCCCAATGTAATCTTCCAGGCTCAGCACTGCTGACCCTGCCCACCATTCTTGGTTTATAGTATTATAAGTCTTCTCTTCTTGTTGATCTTCTGCCTAGTTGTTCTAACTACTGTTGAAAGTGAGATACTGAAGTTTCTATTATTGTTGAATTATTTATTTTTCCCTTCATTTCCATCAGTTTTGCTTCATGTTCCTGTTTTGGTGCTTTAATTAGCGTATGTATGTTTTTAATTATTATATCTTCCTGATTAAATGACCCCTTTTGTCATTATAAATCTCTCTTTATCTCTAGTAACATTTTTGTTGTTGTTGTTTTAAAGTCTATTTTGTCTAATATCTATATAGCCACTCCTACTTTCTAATGATTGCTGTTTGCATGATATATCTTTCTTCATCCTTTAATTTTCAATCTGTTTGTGTCTCTGAATTTAAAGTGTCTCCTATGGGAAGCATATAGTTGGATCTTGGGTTTTTTTTTTTTTTTAGTCCAGTCTGGAAAATCTGTTTTTTGATTGGATTTTTTTTTTTTAAAGATTTTATTTATTTATTTGACAGAGAGAGACACAGCGAGAGAGGGAGTACAAGCAGGGGGAATGGGAGAGGGAGAAGCAGGCTTCCCGCGGAGCAGGGAGCCCGATGCGGGGCTTGATCCCAGGACGCTGGGATCATGACCTGAGCCGAAGGCAGACGCTTAACAACTGAGCCACCCAGGCGCCCCTTTTTGATTGGATTTTTAATCCACTCACATTTAATATTATTATTGAGAATTAGACTTATGTCTACCATTTTGCTTTTTGTTTTTTATATGTCTCATGTCTTTTTTTCCCTCTATTCCTCCTTTCTACCTTTTCTTGTGTTGAATGAATATTTTCTCATGTAGCACCTTTAATTTCATTAATGATTTTTAAACTGTTTTTTAACTATTCTTTTGAGATTTTTTTTTTTAGCAGTTGCTCTAGGGTTTACCATTTACATCTTATCAGAATCAGCTTCAGATTTATACTAGCTTAATTCTAGTATGTTCTTTTTTTTTAAGTTTTAATTTTTATTTAGTATGTCCTCTGTTCTTGACCTTGATCTTGAGCCACATTCCCAGTGCCTTCCATGTTCCAGATATGTCTTCCTTCATTTTCCTCTGCACCATACCCCCTTGTACATGACCTGCTCCCCTCTGCTTGGGATACTCTTCCCACATATCTGTCGGTCTTCCCCCTCTCCCGCTTTCCCCATAAACTCCTCCTCTACGCTGGAAACCTGCTCAATGTCATTTCCCTGGGGCAACTTTCCTCCCCCCCCACACCCCACTCCCTGAGATGGTAGACCAAATTTCTTCTGTACTTAACCATGGCAGGCATCAGATAGAGCTCTGTGGATTATTAGTTATGCCTTTTCCTTGTGTGAACTCTAGGCTCCATGAAGGTACAGAGCAGCTTGTCTCCAGAACCTAGCAGCAGAGAGGTGAGCACATAGTTGTAGGCTCTCAAAAAGTATCAGTCAGATGAACAGAGATGGGTGTGAATGTAGTGCAATGATATTTATGCATTGACATGTGTACAACTGCTTCTTTATGTGTCCATATTTTTGAGTATGTGTGTGGGTCTTTGCACATTTATGTGTGTCTCCATCCTTGTGTGTGTATCTTAGCATGTTTCTGTATGTGTGTGTCTTTGAATGTGTATGTCTGTATACACATGTAGGTGTCTCTGTGAGTGTGCTCATGAGTGTATCAGTGTGTGTCTATGTCCACAAATACACCTTATTGTGTATGTGCACACATTTGTGTGCTCATGCTCTCAGGCAAAACCTCCTTTCAACATCTCCTTGCCGTGCAATTATTTTTTGACTAGTTTGATGTAGCATTTAATGGTTTCCCCAAAGCTAAGCATGGCCCCCCAAGTATTGATCCTGCTGCAGTGGAGGTTACTTGGGGTACTGCAGGGCCAGCTGGTGTGGGTGCTGCCTCCTCAGAATTGGCTGCTGCACCTGCCATGTTTCTGCCAGCCCCAACTTGATCCCTTAAAGGGAAAAACCCCAGGTTGAAAGGTTGGTGCAGGGGCAGAGGGGGGCCCCCCGCCAGACAGATTGGCTCACCTCTCAGCACTGTGTGATGCAGCCAGAGGATCGCCCCTTTTCATGCCTCAGTTTCCTTATTGTGAAATGGAGGCAGCAATAACGGTATGGCCCAGCATGGAGTCTGGTATGTTTCAGGCCCTCCATAAATGTTCTGTCATCTGATGTCCTGCTTGCTCCCTGTTACCTCTTGCCTTGGCAGTGGGAGAGATGATTTCAGGCCATGGCATGGAGGCAAATGATGAAGGAACTCTACCAGGGTCCAGTCTCCTTCCAAGTAACTTCTCTGAGGCTATCCAAGGGCTGCTTACCTTCTCCAGGGAGAACAACATGCTAACCCACAGGTACTCAGAGTTCAGAGGCTTCCCCTAGACATTTGCATTTTCCCAGTAGAGATGGGATTTTGCCCCAGGAGTTTCTGGCTTCTAGAAATCTCTCAGCTTCTTCCATAGTCTCCAACCTCAGCTCTCTGTCTTGCTCCTGACACCTTTTCATCCTTCTTATCCCCAAACTGCAGTGTTCTTCACACTTCTCAGCCTCTGCATTTGCTGTTCCCTCTGCTTGGAACACTGTTCCCCTTTGCAGTTCCCTGACTCCTGCTAGGTGGGACACCATCCTCTATTCCCTGCCGGGCTGCCAGGTGATTCCCTGGTTCCTTGTTGGTCTCCCCCATCAGATGGTGAGCTCACTTCTCTACATCACAGCTGCAGTAACTGGTGTGGCACTTGGTGAACACTGCCTAGTGCCCTAATAGAGGTCACATTTTAAAACCTCAGATTCCTGGCCTTTGTTCAGCAGAAGAGCTGGCATCCCTGGGCCTGCATTTCATGCAGGGCAGCAGTTAGTTGAGCTGGATAGTGGGGGTGGGGGTGAGGGTGGGTTGAGCCCAGTTGTTCCATAGATGCTCCATGTGTGGCCCCCATGGGCATGTTGGGACCAGCCATGCCATCTTTGTGAATGGTGTGGAGGTGATTCTGCCTTTTCTGGCCCCAGTGTAGCCATTCCAGAGAATGGGCAGACTTTACATGACCATTCAGGGATGAGAGGAGCTGTGAGGTTTTTAAAATTATTACTAATTTTTATTTTATTTATTTTTAATTTAATAGACACTTATCAAGGGTGGCTACGTGCCAGGCACAACTCTTAGTGCTTTCTCATTTAAATGACTTAATTCCCATAACAAACCCTATGATGTAGATACTATTACTGTCCCCATTTTGCAGAGGAGGAAGCTAAGGCATAGAAAGGTTAAGTGACTTGCCCACAGTCCTTCAGCAGAGTCAGGCATTCTGACTCCAGAGCCTGAGTTCATAGGCTGGCCTGCCTCTTGTTATTTCTGTAAAGACCCAGAGTAGATTCTACGCATAGTTGGGTACATGTAGGTTTGCCTCCTTATGTGATAGTGTTTTGCTCATGGTGGGCAGTACTGGCTGGTGGGAGTAGGAGCCTGGGCCAGAATTCTTGGGAGTGGGCACTGACAAGCAGCTGGGATGGCAGGGTCCCAAGGGCCAAGGTCAGAGCTGGTGACCATGCCAGGGACTCTGGGAGGAGCCAGGCCTATTTCCTGCCCTTCACTTCCAGGGGTAGCTGGACCCTGGGCCTCTCGGGCCAGCAGCCTGGAAGCCTCTCGGAGACAGTGCCATCCCTCAGAGGGCATCCTCCTCAGCCTCTGTGAATGAGGGGGTTGGTCCCATGGCCCATGGCCTACTTTGTAAAATTCATCTCTGGAAGAAATTATTTCTGAGGAGAGCAGAGCATCTTGGCATCTTGTGGTAGATGAGGTCTTCTGAGGCCTTCTGCATCCCCAGAGTGGGAGGAGAGAAACCCAGGTCCAGTTCCTGCTTCCCACTTGGCTGCCACTGTGGGGCACTCTGGGGAAGGCAGCTTCTCCAGGCCCCTGACCCCCAGAGCTGCCTAGATGCCTCAGGTGCCCCTTCGGTGTACATTACCTTGTGCCCTGCCTGGGATGGCCCCTTTAGTTGGTTGGTGCTGGTCCGGCAGCCAACAGTGAGTGGGCTTGAACCAGAATGTAATTTGTTTCTCTGGGACGTATTGATGAGCTGCCCTAATTAAGCACCTTGCTAATGAGAATCAAACCACTTCACTGGGAGTTAGGTGGATCTGAGCTTGAGCTCAGCGAACCAGCCATGGGTCCTGGGCAGACCATTCAGCTGCATGGAGGCCTCAGTTTGTCTTCCACAGTGTGGGGTTTCCTCTGTTCTCTCTCCTCCACACTAGACCCTGCTGCTTGCCGTGTCCTTCCTGCCCCACAGAGCATGCACTTGGAGAATCCAGGGGCTGTTGAGAGCTGACTAAAGAGGCAGAAGGCAGAAGCTAATTATGGTTTCCTTTTGAAGTTTTTGTTACTGGTGGTCCTGTCCATCGACCTGTTTCTTATGCTAGGCCTCTTCGATGAGTCTGCGAGGAAAGGGAGATGTTGAGGATGAAGACAATTCTTAAAATATGTGACTGTTTGGGTCTTTGGTAACGTATCAGTCATTTATTGCTGTGTGAAAAACCACTCCAAAACTTAGTGGGGTAAACAACTATTTTTACTCACAGAATCTGCAAGTCAGGAATGAAGATGGAGCCCAACTGCAACAGCTTATCTGTACTCTGTGACATCTGGGGCTTCAGCTGGGAAGATGCAGAGTTTGGGGGTAACTCGACGAGTCAGACATCTAGTGGTTGATGCTGGCTGTCAGCTGGGGCCTTCAGCTACCAGCCAGAACACCAACATGTGGACTCTCCATATGGTCTCTCTGTGTAGGATACTTTGGGTTTCCTCATAAGATTATGGTTGGGCTCTAAGGGTGAGTGTCCCAAGGGAGCAAGGAGGGAGGAAAGGTGTTTTCATGATCTAGTCTTGGAAGTCACATAGCATCACTTCCATTTTTTCCTGCTGGTCAAGGCAGTTTACAAAGGACAACCTGAGTCCAAAGGGAGAGGTTTTTGACCCCGGCACTCAATGGAAGCAATGTCAAGGTCACAGTGCAAGGAGAGCCTGTGTGATGAGAGATACTGTGGTGGCCATCTTTGGGGAAAACTCTCTGCTACAGTAAGAGTGGTAATGGTGATTCAGGGCCAAGTGTGACAGACCGTGAAGAGACAGGAGATTGTATGAGGAGAGTGGGTGTGACAGGAAATGGCCACATAGGGAGTAGGTGTGACAGGAGGTTGTGTGAGGGGGTAAGTGTGACAAAAATGGCCACGTGAGGGGACTGGGCATGACAGGAATAGCTGAACAGGGAGATCTGGGTTGGCCAGAGTCTACCATGACAGAAGTGGGCCTGATGGTGACTGCACCATCTTTTCTCGCTTTCCAGGTTGTCCTCTTGAAGACCTTGGATTGACCAGGCTGATTCTAACATGGGGACTCAGGCTTCAGGCAGGCCAGGCCAGTGTCCTCTTTAGTTGGCTCTGTCTTGCTCCCTGCCTCAGCTTCCACCATCACCCTTTCTTCCTGTAGACCCCCAGGCTCCCCACTCCAACCAGCAGCCTCCCATTCTTCCAGAAAGAGCGACTCCCACCTCAGCAGCCTGGAAGCGCTCCAACTACCGTACTTTTCTTCAAATAAAAGCAGCTAATTAACATTATTCTTTAATTATTGCCTTTATCAACAAGGGGTCTGATTTGTACCAGCAGGATAGTTGCTTTCCCTTAAACTACCCAAGTGAATGCTTCAGTTCCTGGTGCTTTTGAAATGAATTTGATGTCATCTGCCCAGAGTCACTTAATGGGAACGCCTGGGTAATGACTGAACGCGCTAACTCCGTTAGCAGCCCTGGAAGCATGTAATTTGGCCCCTCAGGCAACAGCACTTTTGAAATCTCTGGATAGTTTTGAACTCTCTGTTCTTAATTAAATATGCAATTTTTCACGGTAACCAGGTTAATTCTTTTGTGTTGTGTTGTAATACTGTTAGGAATTTTCATAGTTCTTATTAAACATTATTCAGGCATTGTGAATTCCATAATTAAAAAAAATGAAAAGAACAAAGCTTGATTCACTCCTTTCTTTTCCCTGGCTAATTTATCAAATGAATTTTGCAAATTTTTCTTTCTGTCCCCAGACAGTGTGGCAAGTGTTTTAAAGGGGAAGGATTTAATTGCCCTGTAGGGATTGGCTGGTTATGAAGGATTTGGCTGTTTGATTAGTAAACCCAGTTGGGAATGGTCTAATGCTCCATGATCTTAAAAATTGTCTGATTGTACCCTCTCCAAGGAGGCCTCTCTTTTCGTTATGTAGAGCATCAACTTCACACAAGTGTGGTTATTAGGTAGTGAGGAAGGGGAGAGAAAAAGATCTGACTTTATTTTAAATTGGGGATCTTGGGAGGTTCCCCCTCCCCATTTCCCTGGCTGGGGAGGAAGGGAGAACATAGGAGAGGAAAAGAGACACAGAGACATAGAGCAATTTCTCAAATAGCAGGTACAAGAGAAGGTGGATGGTGCCTGAGAGGATGAGACCCGAGGGGATGTTTTAGGGCATCCTTGCAGGTAATGGCACCTGCCATGCTGGCCAGCTGGAGAAGTGGCTCATATGCTGAGGCGGCCCCTCTTTGCAGGGTTTCTGGGTCCGGAGGGCTACCTTTCCATTTCTGGAATTGGGCTTGGTCTCTGAAAAAATGTGCAGAGCCCCACTGAGCATATTGGGTGGTGGGTGGAGAGGACCATGTCCCCCAAACGTCCTGATAAGGACAGAGATCTCTGTCAAGGGGGTTCTAGTTAGAGATAACTGGCCCCTCCCAGTGAGGGGAGTAGGATGCTTGGCTGATTCCTGGACCTTTTTGTTTCCAGGGAGGGCCTCATTTATGCCTCATTTTTCCCCATCTGCAAAATGGGGCAACTTACTTCCAACCTCTTCTTACTTTCCTGGCTCCCCCCAGTCTTAGCTTTCTGTATCTAGAGGTGGGGAGGTAGGAGATAAAGATAGGAGACGGTGGCAGGGGCAGATCACACAGGGCCTTGAGGGCCACAGTATGGAGCTGGGATTTTCTTTTAAGGGCAAAAGCTCCTTAGATATTGGAGTAAGGGAGGGATGACTTGGAAGGGATGTTACCGAAGAGAAGGTGGTTGGGGGGGCTGCTGGGGACAACAAGGAGGGGACATTTGTGCCAGAGGGTGGGCTCTGCCAAGCAGCCCCTCCCTCCCCCACCTCCCCCCAACCCAGATTTAGCATCTTCAGCCCTGAGCTTTAGGAAGCTCCCTACTTTGGGGTCAACCCCCAGCTGGTCTGACAGTTGGAGCTGGGGGAGAAGACATGGCTCACGCCTTCAGGGGTGCTCGAGGGGCAGCACAGCAGTGGGTTTAAGCAGATGGTTGGGGTTTTCAAGAGAAGCCAGAAACCTGGGTTTTATGAACATTCTTTCAAGATGTAAATGTAGGAAGAAAATGGAAAATAATTAAATGCTGGCCACATGGATCAAACTTATTCATAAATGCCAGACAGGACTTGTGGTCGCTGGGTCTCTACATCTGTCTCAGTGCTTAAGGGGGCTTTAAATTGGTGAAAATAATCATTTCAATATTGATTATTTATCAGCTGCTTTCCTAGCACCAACCACCGTGCTGAGTCCCTGACAGGTATGAACTCATTTAATCCTCACAACTTGAGGAGGCCGGTGGAGTCTTACCTCCATTTCTCAGATGGGCAAGACTGAGGGTCAGAGAGCAATGCCTGAGATGTAAACCGAAGGCCTCGATTCCCAACTCATGTGGTCTTTTTGGCAGGTCATAGGACTCTGTGTAGAAAGATCCCCAGGAAATCATGGCAGGGAAGTAGTGGTGACTTAGGTTACTTGGCAATGTCCTTGCTTGATTCTGAGATTAAAATCAAGAGTCACAAACCCTGAGCTCCACCTTGAGTGTTCTTTATAAAAAAACAAAATCCGGTCACTACTCCAGTTAAAAACTTTCAGTGGCTCCCTATTATTTGTGGGGTTAAGTCTAAGCTTTTACCTTGGCTTTACAAGGCCTGTTGTGATCACCTTCTCCCACCCTGGTCTGCCTCCACCATCTTAATCTCTTACTAGATTTCCTAGTCCCCAGCTCCCCCAGGCAGACTTAAACTGTTATTTGACCCACAGATGCCTTATGTTTTCTTACCTCAGACCTTTGCATATGCTGTTCCCCCTGCCTGGAACTCGTTTGTCATCACTGCCAGGCAAACTTCTCTCACTTCTCTAATCTGGGAGGCTTTTCTGAACCTCCTGGCAGGATTAGGGGGCTCCCGCATAAATACACCATAGTTCATTGGGATTGCTGGCCTTGTCTTTTTTAAGACCCCTGAGGGCAGTGTTTTTGTCTGTGTTGTTGACTCTGTCACAAGCACAGAGCTTGGTACATAATAGTATCTCAAATAAATATGTTGTTGACACCACAGTTCTGCTGCTCCCAGAAAGTTTTGGGAGCATGGGTCTCACTCCTAAACTTCTCTGGACCCCAACAGGAAGCATCAGTTTAATTTGGTTTGAAGACGCTAAGAGGAGCAAATTGTACTTCCTCAGGCAGCCCTGCCCTACCCAGCCCAGCCCGCAGCTCTGGGAAGGTCTGTGGGAGCCAGTGACCTCCATGAAGTGAGGACCAGACAAGGCTGCTTCTCTGAGAGGCGAAGAAAGACTGAGGTGCTCAGAAGCAAAGAGAAGGAAGGCTTGCTGCCTCCTCCCCCCTTCCTCCCTATTATCAGCTTAATCCTCTGGATGGCCAGGTGCCAGTATAAAGATGAAGGGGAATGACACAGTTATCTTCCTCCAAGAAGGGCTCCACGTCTTAAAAGAAAGCGAATGGTGACACCTGCCACTTCTTGGCCCTGGGATGCCGGGGCCTTCAGCCTGCCCTGCTGCCCCCTCCCCAGGGAGGCCCTGGGAAGTTTCTCTGCTGTGGCTGTGTGGACACCAGCCTCCGTCTGGGGAGACTCTGCTTGGTGAGCCACAGGCCCCGGGCATCCTCAGCCACATGCACACATGCACTCACACATCCTCGTGCACACACGTGCGCACACACACACAGAGGAGGGAGGAGAGGCCCATTTTCCCGATCCTGCATTCCCATGACCCCGACACACAACGGCACCATGACTGTCTTTACTCTGCTTTCTTGTCTCTTTTCATTCCTGAGTTGTTAGGGGCCCAAGAGGAACCGAGGAAGGGTTTTTGGGTTGCAGGTGAGCAGGGAGGCACAGGCACAGAATCCCATGGCCGGAAGGGAAAGAAGGGATTTAAAAAATCAGTTTTGTCTTATGAAAGCCATGTTGCCACGTTATTGGAGGCCTTCAAAAAACACAGACGGGGTGCAGAAAAGATGCCAAGAATGCACCCCCTGTTAACGCTTGGGTGTGCTTCCATCTCCTCTGTCTCCCTGGTTTGCCATCATCAGTATGTCTGATCCTGTTTCCTGGTCTCCTCACTTAACATTGGCAGTAGCCTTTTCCACAGCATTTTGCTGTCTTTAAAACAAGCATTTTACCAGCCTAATATATTATGAAGCAAATGGATCACTCTCCCCTCAGCCAGACCTCGTCCCTGGGCATCTCCAGGTTTTTGTTGTTTTGTTTGTGTGTGTGTGTGTGGGCGGGGGGGGGGGGGGGGGGGGGGGGGTTGCTTCTAAGAGACAGCAGTGATGGAAAAAAAATGTGTTTCTGGTTTTATGTTTTTGGCCCTATTCTTGGTTGGCAATGAGGGATGGAGGGCCTTGTGGCCAAGAACCCATCTCCAAAGTTGGGGAGACAGGGTTCAAATTTAGCTCTGTCAGTGAGACTTCAGGCCAATGCTCTTCCATCTGTGCCTTAGGTTCCACGTCTGTGGATTGGGTATCCTCTCTCACGAGAATATTGTTAGTATTAGATGAATAAATTTACCTGAAGTGTTTAACTGGGGACTGGCATATAGTAACACCCAGTAGGTGTTAGAACCTCTTGTGTAGCCAGCAGTGGGTCTGTCTTATTTGCTGTTCTTCCCCCAGCAATTGTGCTTGGCATGGAGTGGGTGCTCACTTAACCCTTGTTGAATGAATATGGCAGGCACATTCACACATAGGTGCTTTTCTGCCTGTATACATGTCCTCTGGGAAATCTTGTGTGGAAATACAGATGTGTGCAGATACACACGGAAACGCACAAACACACAGAGCTAGACCAGGGGGAGGGCACAGGGCTATTCTGATTGCGGGGTCCATGAGCATTTTATTGTGATTAAATATTTATCAGGTGCTTGATATGTGAACTTGGCACTTGCAGTAGATAAAACAGAGCCTTGTAGCAAAGCCCTGAAAAGCTGTGGGGCTCAACTCAGTGAAGAGGCAGCCAGTTGAGAAAGCGGAGTGGGGAGGGGGCTGAGGCTCAGGGATTCATTCATTTATACAGTCAGTCAGTCAGTCAGTCAGTCATCCATATTTCTCTGGCACCTGCTATGTGCCAGGTCCTGGGCCATGTGCTGGGGATGCCCTGGTGATCAACACAAATATGTTCTCTGCCCTCATGGCACTGTTGTCTCTGTGGTGTTTAGAAGTAAAATCCCTTAAGAGACTGACATTAATCAAATAATCACACATATTTGAAATTGCAAACCTTGCTGAGGGCTGTGGAGGAAATGAGTCAGGAATAATGAGATTGTATA
This sequence comes from Mirounga leonina, assembly GCF_011800145.1. Lineage (NCBI taxonomy): Eukaryota > Metazoa > Chordata > Mammalia > Carnivora > Phocidae > Mirounga > Mirounga leonina. The sequence goes on from NW_023270436.1 coordinate 8,743,773, forward strand.
ACAGATGTAGTCTGGAAATTAGGGAAGGACTCCTGAGTTGGCCAAGAGAAGAGGGGCTGTGGTTGTCCAGGTAGAGGACAGAGCAGCACATGCAAAGGCCCTGGGGTGGAAGGACACACTTTTGGTTCCAGGAAGTGAAAGATGGCCAGTGTTGCTGGAGCAGGAGGTGAGGGGCAGAGAAGTGGAGTGTGGCTGGGGAGGATAGACAGGGTTGGCTTAAACAGGGCTTGTAGGTCCTGCTGAGGCTTTTATCCTGAACAGAGGCCTTTTATCCTGAACAGTGGCTGGGGAGGGGGGATTGGAGGGATGAAAGAGGAGGAGAATTGGAGGGATCTTAGGGCCTAGAGCCTGGTGTGGGAGAAGTGGTGAGATAAGGAGGCTCAGCTGCTCCCATCACCATCTCCTAACAGAAGACTATATGCCTGGCCTCTCCAGGCGTTCATAAAAATTCACCAGTGTACAGGATGGAGCAGGTCAAGGAAGGGACAATTTCCCTGGGCAAATGGGGAGGGGGTAGGAAAGGCCTCAAATATATGCTTCCTTTCTGCCATTTATTATTTACCTAGGGGCTTGTGAAAAGAGAAAGATCCAAAACAAAAACAAAAACAAAAACACCAAAAAACCCCCACCAAATCTAACATTGCTCCAGGCACGCAGCCTGAGGGAATGAGTCTTTTTTTTCTCCAATGTTTGTGCGTGTCTGTGTGTGTGAAATGCCATGCTAAAACTCTTAAACCCCACCAGCAACGGGAGCTGCAGGGCCGTCAGAGCTGTCAAGAGGGGGCACCATCTCTCTCCACATCCCCACCGAGGGCTAGCATAGCGGGGCCTGCCCTCTGCAAAATGGTGGGCTCTATTTCTCATCTGCTTTGTGTTCCAGTAACTCAAGCGTGGCCCGCCTCTGGGGCTGGAGTTTCTCAGGAAGGCTGGTTTCTGGAATGGAGGAATTCCCGAAATGAGGCAGGGAGTCCGGGGGATTTGGCGGCTGCCCCTACATAGTGATATTCTGTGCCTCACACATTCTTATTAGCATCGTAATCGCTCCAAAATACTGATTCATTATCACGCTCTGAGCTGCAGACTGAGGCAATGGGGTTTAATAGTTCCGTATGAGCCATTCTGGGCTGTTGAATAAATATTGCTCATTCTGAAAAATTGGGTAAATGTGTGTTTATGCTGGCGATGAGCAAGGCACCAGCCAAGTAGGTAGTTGGTGTCTGGGCTGGTGCCAGGGGAGGAGGTGGGGGACAGGGGCATGCTCACACTCCTAAGAAATATCCAGTTCATGTCTGGCTGGCCTTGGAAACACTCCTCTGGACATAGAGATTGGAATTAGGAATGGGGCTTTGCCCTGAAATGCAGGTAGAAGGACCCTCATGTTTCTTGTGTGTGTGGAAATGGTTCCAGGGTAGACAGGAAAGATCCTGGGCCCTCCATGCTTGTATAGACAAGTGATTGAATTCAGAACTAGAGAGCTGGCTACCTCGAGCATCAGGAGGCAGTTTGGCAGAAGTCAAGTGTGCAGGTGAGTATGTTCCACTCTGGGGTCCCTGTTCTGCCACTTGCTAATTATGGGACCCCAGGCAAGTTACTTGACTCCTCTGTGGCCTCAGTTTTCTCATCTACAAAATGGGGGTGATAAAAGTACTTTCTATAGTGTGGGATTTAAACAAGCACATACTTACAAAGTTCAAATGGTATCTGTCATTGTGTATAAGAAATGTTTGCTACTAACATTATTCTGGTGTGGTGTAGAGAAAAGATACCCATTTGGATCTGGCTGTCTCAGGGGTTCTTTGACTTTGAGAATCTGGTGAAAGCTATGGATCTTCTCTTCCAGAGCATGATAGATACACATAGCATTTTGCGTGTAGTTTCATGGGGTCCTTGAGTCCTCCAAACTTGGAGCCATTTACTCCCAAGTCAAGAGCTCTTGATCTCTGTCATGTATCACCTTGTTGTGGAGTGGAAGTGAGTCATAGTGTCCAGAACCTTCTAGAACTCGGTTTTAGCCAAGACCCGGGTTTCATCCTGGCTCTGCTTCATATTTGCTGTGTAGAAAAGTTAGGCAAGTGAAGAGACATCTCTGAGCTTTTGTCTCATACTTGATGTGGAATTTCTTCACATGAAAAGGATTTGGACCATATAAAGCACTTGATCCAAGCCTGGCACACAGTAGGCCCTCAGTAAATATCATCATCTTCAGTATCATTTTTCCCCTTGATTGAGGACCTGAGAGTTGCTAGATGTGGGCTCTGTCCTTCTATTATGTTTATAGATCTGTATATAAATAATTCCACTGTCTGAGGTTCTTGGATCTGATCCCGCTAGTTGTCATGTCTGTTAATTCTCACACACAGTAGTCTGTTTCCCTGTGGATTTTGTAATTTTAGATTGAGAGCTCATCTTTGGTAGGATTGAATCTTTGGGGATTGGGGTGGCCTGAGTTACTCCCAGAGTAGAAGTTGGCCAACTTTTTCTGTGAAAGGCCAGATAATAAATATTCTTGGCTTTGCAGTCTGTAGTCCCTGGTACATCTGGTCAGCTCTGCTGTTGGGCAACAAAAGCACCCATAAATACATCAACTAGTGGATATGGCTGGACTTGGCCTGCGGGCAGGTGGGATTTGGCCCACAGGTCATAGTTCACTCACTCCTGCTCTAGGGAGATTTTGTATTTGCTTTTGCATCTTGTCCAGGGATATTACCAGAGGAGAATGATTGTTGTTTTTTTAATGTTAATTGCTTGGCTGAGTAAGTAGTTCTCCAAGTGTGCTCCCTGGACCAACAGCATCTGGGAACTTAGACATGAAAATTCTTGAGCCTCATCCCAAATCTTCTGAATCAGGAATCCTGGGGGGTGGGGGTCGAACCATCAGTCTGTGTTTTAACAGGCCATCCGGGTGATTCTGATGCATACAAGTCTGAGAACTCCAAGGGTAGTATAAAATTGAATTTCAAACCCATGTGAAGGCAGACCCATAGTTATAAATTCTCAGAGGAGGCTACTTTTTGGTTTTCCAATCTAGAGGCAAAGCTAAAACAGATCAAATTGTCTCCTCTTCTTCCTGTATTAGTGGACAGAAGTGTTCTGACCTACTCTGACTGAGGGTGAAGGCCTCTGGACTACCAACATGGGCACCTGTCCTCACCCCTTCATTGCCAAGGGCACTGAAGTATAAGTTCACATACTTAGCAGTTTGATTTTGAGTTTCCTTTTCGTTTTGGCCCTTGAGAATTTTTCTTCCTTTCTTACTGAACTGACCTATATATTTAAAGGGATGCTGATATATTTTATCCAGCATTTCTGGGTGCTTTGTGGTGGGGAATATTTTCGGGTCATCTTGTCTCCCATATTATTAGACACAGAAGTTCTTTCAATGTAATGAAAGGTTGAGCTTCTTCATTAGAATTCTTCTTTATTTTTTTTTTTTTTAAAGATTTTATTTATTTGACAGAGACATAGCGAGAGAGGGAACACAAGCAGGGGGAGTGGGAGAGGGAGAAGCAGGCTTCCCGCCAAGCAGGGAGCCCAATGCGGGGTTCGATCCCAGAACCCTGGGGCCATGACCTGAGCCAAAGGCAGACGCTTAACGACTGAGCCACCCAGGTGCCCCTAGAATTCTTCTTTAGAATGTCTGGCAGCACCATGCTTTTCAGGTCAACTGACACATGTCACTTGCCCTTGGGGCCAGGGCCCACATTGTCACTCCCAGGGACTAGAGGCTAAATATTTCCTGGGGAATCTCTCCATCTTATCCTTTGCCTAGGGCTTGAATCCAGTTTGGCCAACATTTGTTGCATCTACTGGTGCTAGGCCCTGGGTGTGGGAAGAAGGGGGTTCAGCTATGTACAAGTGACAAGCATCTGTGCTAGGGAATGCCACCCCATGGTCATTATACTTGGGAACCTTCCTCTATCCCAACATGTAAATCCCCTTGTGCCACTCTAAGGGGAGCTTAACTCCTTGAAATGTTTTACTCTAGGAGTCAGAATGGGGTCACAATTAAGACCACTGGCTTTGAGTCCACTAGAATCAGGCTCAGCTCCCAGCTTTGACTCTTACAAGCTATGTGATCTTGGGTGAGCCCCTGAACTTTTCTGAACATCAACTTTTCCAACTGTAAGATGGGATGACAAAGGGTTGCCAAAAGGATCCAATGAGATCATTCATGGAAGACGCTTGGCAGAGTGCCTGGTATCTGGGGAATGCTCAATGAATATTCCTTTTTGTGACCCAGATGGTCATTATGAGTCCGCTTCTCATGATAATGGACTTGGAGAAATCAGGCTGGGGAGGTGGCAAAGCCCTCAAGTGCTCATGGAATAGCAAAATCAGGCAATGGGACAGAGACCATTGCTCACCGTATTGTAGCATTCTATACCTTACTGTTCCTGTAGTGGCCTTCTTTGTGCTTTCTACCTCTTCCCCTCAATCACCTCACCCAACCCAGGGAGAGGGGGTGCTGCCAATCATAGTACTCCCACCCCCTATCTATGGTGATTAGTCCAGAGGGAAGTCACATAGCTCAGTCTGGGCCAGTCAGAGAGCTTCTCAGGGATTTTTCAATTAGAAAAAAGAGGGGAGTCTGTTTTCTTTCTAACTGAAGTGCTGGAAGGATAGAAGCCTAGAGTTGCCTGTAGCTGGGGTTGCAGACAGCCACATGGGGACAGAGTGCAACCAGCCTGCAGAGAGATGCTGAGTCAAGATAAGAAGAAAGACAAAACCCTGGTTTAATCATTGTGGAGGCTGCTTTCTCCTCTCTCTCTCTTTATACTCTGATCATGGGTGCCTACCTTGTTGTTTTTTGTTGTTTTGTTTAAGCTCCTTAGATTAACTTCCCACCACCTACAATGAGAAATGCCCCAAAACATCTACCTATGGAAGGTTCTGGAAACTTTTGGCCACTTCATTCCACATGACCAAATTTCTACAAAGGTGAAGCAGACAGACGTCATGTCTGCCACCGGCCGGGTGCTGACCTGCCGAGTGGTGCAGGTTGTGCCCTGTTGTTTGAAGAACATCATGTGGAGGACAAGGGGACAGAGGGAGGCTACACGGTGGGCCAGGACACAGCCCTGGGCAGCACTCCACAGTCTATGGGATTTTGAACACTCTTTCTCCACAAGAATTTTTGGAGAGGGGCTGGGCAGTGACTTGGCCATAGTCATGTGAATAAATCTCCCAGAGAAATAAGGTTCCGCAAGAGTGTCAGCAGATGTGGGCTGTTCCCATCCTCTGGGTCTCCGATTCACGTCAGAGGAGCCTGTTGGGAGCCCCTAGCAGGGGGCATCTAGCTCCTCCCCGGTCACACTTGAGCCAAGCAGGTGGCTCATTGGACCTGGCTTTTGCCCATTAAAATGCGGCCCGTAGACACATGCAAAGTCCCACAACGTCTTCCTGAGCCCGCTGCACCTGCTGACGTTCAGCACAGTTCTCCCCGTTCATCTTTGATCTCAAAAAAGATCATCTTGAAAAAGATTGTTTTGTGTGCAGTTTAGCCAAACGCCACTTTTTCACATTTTGCCTGAGTTGCTCTCCCCCCTCCCCTTGCTTTTATTTCTTTCTTGGATTTGCTCTGGGGTTGGCTTCCTCCAACCAAAATAACTCTCACAATGCATGGCGCTTCCTGTGGGTGAATGACATCTGTATGAAAAGATGGCAAAGCTGGCCGATTTCTGTCCTTTGAAGACGCTTGTCAGCGAGTCGGTGCTGGAGTGTCAGACGTCACCCGGGGTGACTGTGGAGATGCCGGCAGCAGTGAGCTTTTTTCCAGAAAGCCTTCAGCCCAAACTTTAGGCTCTCCGGGGACCCAAGAGCAGCAACCATTTTCTGAAGAGATTAAAGGCGCTGCTGGTTGGAGCAGCTGGTATTTTCTACTATGTTCCCAGCAGGGCCGTGCAGCAGTGCTTTGTAGCTCACCTGCTCTGCCTTTCCCCGTCGACTCCGTTCCCTTCTTTGCTGACTTGTGTGCCGCCTCAGGGGGTCTAGTAGCTCCAGGCAGCCCCATGAGAGGAGAGGAGAAGGGGTGCCGACAGTGCCACCATGGCTCTCTTACGCGAGGGGAGGGGGACGATCTCAGCGTTAGGAAGGTGGCTCTGGATCCCAGTTCTGCCATCCTCACTGAGCCAGTCCTGTCACTTCTCGGAGCTCCAGTTTTCCCATCTGTAGAATAGAGTCATTTGGTTTAGTGAAGATAATACAGGCAAAACACTTCTTTAGCATGGTGCCTGGCACATCGTGCTTAATAAATTTTAGCTGATGCTCCCTTCCCTGGATGCACCCTGGCTGACCCTCCCTTACAGCCCATGTACCAGCTATATTAAAGTGAGAGTGAGGGTGCCTGGGTGGCTCAGTCGGGTAAGCGTCTGCCTTAGGCTCAGGTCATGATCCCAGGGTCCTGGAATAGAGCCCCATGTCGGGTCCCTGCTCAGTGGGGGAGCCTGCTTCTTCCTCTGCCCCTCCCCCTGCTTGTCCTCTCTCTCTCTCTCAAATAAATAAAATTAAAAAAATAAAAATAAAGTGAGTGTGACTTCCAGAGAGCAACATTATTTCCCCTCCATGCTGTTTCCCTGTCCATAGTAGTTTTCCATACCTGGTCTATCCAGTGGACTCCTATTCCTCTGTCACACCCACCTCTCTTTTAAGTGTCCACTCTTGGCAACACCTCCCCCCCGGGGTCGACCACAAATAAAACCCTGCTTTATTTATATAGTGGTATTTTGTCCATGTGTTTCTGTTCCTATCAAGAGCAAATCCTCTGGCCCCTGGGCCTCCTCACCCCCATACATTTTTGCTTCCTCTGTTTCTATAGTCCCTTGTCCGTCTCTCTGTCAGAGTATAGTGCTGATGGCAGTATCTAATTCAGGGAATGGCTAACTCCCACGAGTGGAGGGGCAGACGGTAACATTAATGATGGATTCAGCCCTGGGTAAGCAGGAGGAAGTTTGGTGGGGAAGTGGGGGTGCCAGAGAGCTGGGGAGACATGACCCTGCCCTGGGGGAAATCAAATGCATTAAAACACTGGGCTGGGTGGGTGAAATACCCGGCTGCTGGCTGCCGTGGCTCAGACCCAGGTTGTAGTTCTGTCCTCTCCTCACCCCCACCAAGACCGTGAGCTCCTTGAAGTCAGGGTTGCTCTTCCCTCACCAACTCCAGTGCCCTGTGCTGGGGGACAGTGACACATCGTAGGGGTCAGCACATTTTTGATGAATGAATAAACACATTTGCTGTTGGCCTACTCAGTCATTAAGAAAGTAAGACATGTTCAATGTGGCAATTCTGGAAAGAACAAATAAGCAAAAAGAAGAAAATAAAAATCACCTGCTTCTGAGATAAATCTTTATCACCGTTTCTTTAGACTTTTTGTCCAAATGTAACAAATATACAGAAAAGAGCACAGATCAGGGGTCCCTGGGTGGTTCAGTCAGTTAAGTGTCCGACTCTTGGTTTCAGCTCACATCATGATCTCAGGGTTGTGAGATCAAGCCCTGTGTCAGGCTCTGCACTCAGCGGGGAGTCTGCTTGGGATTCTTTCTCTCCCTCTCCCTCTGCCCCTCCCCCAGCTCGTGCGTGCTCTCTCTCTCTCTGTCTCTCATGAGCACGCACACTCTCAAATAAATAAATAAATAACATCTTTTAAAAAACCCACTCAGATTAGCAAATAGAACATCCCTGCTCCCACCACAGAAGCTGTATCATGCCCTTTCTCGTCACTGCCAGCCTGCCCCCCAAATGTGACCTCTTCTGACTTCTAACAGCACACATCAATTTTGTCTGTTTGTGAATTTTATGTAGAGAGAATCAGCCAGCACATACTATTTTGTGTCTGGCTTCTTTCACCAACATTGTGTTCTCAAGATTCACCCACATTGTTGTGTGTAGTTCATTCATTCTCATTGCCATTTAGCATTCTTTTGTGTGAATAGACCACAGTTTATTCATACATGCTCCTATTGATGGGCATTTGGGTGTCTTCCAGTTTGGGGCTCCTACGAGAGCATTGTTAGGATTGTCTGTTGGTGCATAAGCACATACATTTTTCTTGGGAATATATCAGGGTTTCTCCATCTTGCCACTATTGACATTTGGGGATGGATGATTCTTTGTTGTGGGGACTGCCCTGGGTATTGTAGGATGTTTAGCAGCATCCCTGGCCTTTACCCACTAGATGACAGTAACATCTCCCAACTTGCAACAATCAAAAGTGTCTCCAAGGATTGCCAGTGTCCCAGAGGAGGTGGGCAAACATCACCTCTGGTTGAGACTCAAGGCTATATGTCAAGGAGTAGAATGGCCGGGTTACAGAAGGCGTGTGCTTAGCTTTGGTGGTTTTCCAAAGTGTTTGTACTGGTTTACACTTCTGCCAGGTGTGCGTGACCTTCCAATCATTCCTCTAATGCCTTTATATATAACTTATATATACATTTTATGGAATGAGACCACGCTGTAAGTATTGTTCCACCTCATGCTAGGTTACATGATCTTGTCTTTTATGTCTCTTATCATTTATTCTCCCATTAGAGAGCAGTAAAGTGATTGTCTGTCCTTAACTCTGGAATCTGACTTCCTTTAGTTTATCACCCAGCTCTGCCTTTCCAGCTGTGTGGCTTTAGCCAAGTGACTTCATCACTCTGTGCCTCAGTTTCCTCTTCTGTCAAAAAGGACAATAATGCCTGCCTCTGTTATTTGGATGATAAATATTTGGATATTTACATGAGTTAAGTAATAAATGTGAGGCATGTGGAACAGGGCCTGGCATGGCAAATGCTGTGTTGACTGTTTCTATCCATTTTAAAGGCTATATAATATTCTCTCAGTTAGCCTTTGGCGTGGGATGGTAGATGTTTTTCAGTTTGCGTTGCCAGATTTTGCAAAAAATAAAAATAATATCAGATGCCTGGTTAAATTTGAATTTCAGATAAACAACAAATAATATTTAATCTAAATAGAGCCCATACAATATTTGGGATATACTTATACTAAATAATATACATTGTTTATCTGAATTCACATTTATCCAGGAGTCCTTTATTTTATCTAGCTATCCGCCCCCCTTTTTTTTCAATTTGAGAGAGAGAGCACATGCACACGCTTACATGCGAGTGTGGAGGGGAGGGGTAGAGGGAGGGAGAGGGAAAGAGAGAATCTCAAGCAGGTGCCCATCACGGAGCCTGACTCGGGGCTCTATCTCACAAACCTAAGATCATGACCTGAGCCAAAATCAAGAGTCCGATGCTTAACCAACTGAGCCACCCAGGTGCCCCATTATCTAGTTATCCTCTTAATTACAGTTTCTTTCTCTGCTGAGCATTGCAGTGATTAGCATCCTGGAAGCTGCACACAGATTGTGTTTCCCAAACTTACCTTCCCATTTGAATCACCTAGGGGGCTTGTTAAAGTACAGAATCCCAGCCCTACCCCAGATCTCTTGAAATTGAATCTCCAAGGCTGGGATGAGAGTCTGAATTTTCCACCAAGGCTCCAGGTGACTCAGAACCAAAACTTTAGGGTAAACTCCTGTTGCCATGTTGGGGATGTGCTAAGTGGAAGGTTGGGCAGGAAAAACTCTTCCTTGCAGCTCCCTGCCTGCTTAGCTCTCCCCACTGGGTGAAGATAAAGGGCCTGGCCTTGCCTAGCCTTTCCTGGGACTCCTCTGCCCAAGGCCTCCAATCTGGGTCAGGGTTGAGGGGGTGTCCCTAGCTCAGCTTCCCTTCAAGCTCAGCTAGGAGCCTGCCCCAGCTTTATAGGAAGCAACACTGAACTTTGGCAGCAGGAGGGATAGGTGGGGGCGGGAATGTGGGCACTAGGACCAGCTGCATTGATTTCTGTCTGCAGTTCTTGGAAGGCCTGTCATGAGGAAAACAGACAGTGGATAAACAGTAAAGGCGGCATCAGCAGCAGGGCGGACTTGGCTGTCCTGGGAGCCCGTCTCAGCTCAAGGTGCCCACCAGGTTCTGGCTGCCAGGGTGGGTGGCATGGCGCCCCTTGGGTCCAAACCTGAGGTCTCTGGAGATCCCACCGTCTGGCCAGGTAAGGTTAGGCCTGGCCATGGGGCAGGGCCTGGGCTCCCAGAATCACTGCCTTTACCCGTCTCTGCCTGGCCAGAGCCTCAAGGACTTATGGTCCATTCATTCAGTCCCCATGGGTCTTCTCTGGTCTGGATTGGGCCAGGCTGGGCCTGAGGACAGTGGTGGGCAGAGACTGATGCCCACTGCCACTCCTGTCCCCTACCTGAGTCCTGCCTGCCGGGGCAGCTGCTCCTCTGACTTTGGAGGACAAATCTGATTTCTTTTTCATCGCAGCCACTGCCAGGCACCCCTGGAGCTGCCAGGCCACAGCCAGCTGGGCAGGCCGTCCTTGTCTCCTCAACTCAAAGCCACAAAATTACAGCTCAGACGGGATCAATATGATCAGGTCGAGGGGCCTTCAGAGGATGATTTTGCTTTGAGGAGAGGTCATAGGGGCCTCAGACTTATAAATATATTATTATTTAAGAGAGGATTCCTGGTGATCTGTAAGAGTTTGTTAGCTGGGGAGTCAGCCTCTCTCTGGCCTCCTGGGTGCTCTCTGGGGCAGAGCCAACATGTCCAGGCAGTTTAGGCTGGAGTGGGTTAGGTGCTTTCCACCCCTGCAAGGAGGGATCCTCAGGGTTTGGGTCTGAGGAAGGAAATATTCACCTTCTTTCTACATTTATTTGCTGCTGACAGCTTGTGCTAGGCGTAGACATTTTGGGGGGAAGAACTCGTCAAGCAAATATTTTAATTATAGTGCTATCTTTTTTTCTTTCTTTAACTGTTCGTTGTAGACTGGGCACGGTTGTCCACTGGAGGAGTAGTGTTGTGGCCAAGACCGATGTGGGCCTTGCCCTTCAGAGTTTGTAGTCTTCATTGTTTACCCCTGTCGGAGAGGAACACAGGGTTCAGAGAGGCGGAGTAACTTGCCCAGGGTCACTCAGTAAGAGGCTCCGGTCAGGTTCAATACTGGCTAGCAAGTGAAAAAAAAGAGTCTCCTCTTGGCCAAATGGAAAACTGAGTCTGAATAATAATGATGGTGATAACAGCCAGCATTCATTGAGGGCTTACTGTGTGCCAGGCACCATGCTAAGTGAGTTCCAGGAAGTTGGTATGACCACCCCATTTTTTTGAAGTTGTGAAAACTAAGGTTCAGAAAAGTGAATTCATGTTCCCAAAATCACACAGCTATCAACTGGCAGGACTGGGATTTAAACCCAGGACTTTGGCTTTCAGGCTCAAGCACATATTGTACAGGTTCTTTCTGGGGTTCCTACTAAAGCCTCATGCACTGAAGAGGCAGGTTGGAATCCTAACTTTAATAAAGGTCAAGCATTTGGGCAGGAAATATGCAGTTGAGGAGGATGTTAATCCACTGCGGACTTTATCGTACACTCCTCTAAGGAGCGCAAAACACCTGGCATCCTAATAACAATAATATTAACAATAACAACAGATACCATCTGTGGAGCATTTGAGTAATTCCAGTGTGCCTCTCATACAGGGAAAACCTGGAGAACTTAAAATACATAGCGGCTTTATTATTCCCATTGGACAGATGAGAAAGCTGAGGCTGAGAGGGACTGAGTCACGTGCCCATGATCACAGCCATGAAGTGGTAGAGCTGGGATTCGAATGTGGCTTGCCTGCACAGCTCACAGAGCCTGGCTGGCTCTGCCAGGGGTTGCTCCGTAGAGACCATGCTGGTGTCTCTATTCCTCCAGGGTCTCCTAGAAGCTCAGAACAAGGAAATGGCTCACGTCTGTCCCCGTCATCACTCAGCGGTGGTCCAGTTCATTCCAGTTTCCAGGCTCCTTCCAGCCCTGCCTGAGACTCACATTTTTCCCTCTTAAATCATCCTCTCTAATCAGGTCAGCTGTGGAATATGGGCCCCAAAATAATAATGCCGGTGCAGCCACTGGATTTCCTGCTTGCTTAGCAGGATGCAGACTTTGGCATGGGTATGTATGTGTCCTTTAAAAAAGCCTTTATTTACTCTGCTCTTGTTTTTATAAGATAGGACTCTTAACGAGGCTTTAATTCAAGGTCAAAGAGTCTAGAAGTTGGCAAGAAAGCCTGTTGCCCCTCTGGGCCCTGCCAGACACATAAACAGCCAATGGCTGGCTTTTTTCATCTCCTCTTTTAAACGGTCCCATTGCAACAGAGCTCTTCGTTGTGCGAGGAGGTAAAATATTTGAACTGACTGTATTGCCTGTTCCTAACTGTTTGCAGATGCGGCCAGGCCCCCTCATCTTTGTTTATTTTTTCCCTTTCTGTAGTTCAAGGAAAATAATTTATTAACTTGGGAATTAGGGATAATATTGTTCCCCAGCCCCACAGCCACCCGAGGCCCGGGCCAGCCTCCCTGCTCTGCTTGGAGAGTTGAGCGAGGCTTTTCCATCAAAGGCACAGCCATGGCAAGACCCAGCTGGATGGGGCTAATGTATTCGCAGTCATGATCCGAAGACCCCAAGTGTCTGGAACCCTAGCCTCTGGGGACCAGTGGGGCCACGCCATCGACCTGAGCTCCCTGGACTGCGCCCCTGTCTAAATCCATCAGGCTTGCTAGCCCCAGTCTTGGACCACTGAATAATTTACGGTCCCGCGGAGCGGCGAGCAGCAGGTCACTGGAGTTCATGGGTTAATAACAGGTTTGGTTTTCGATGTCAGCAGCTCTCTTGATAACGTATGAAAGAATCCTATTCTGTTGATTAGATTTTGAAATGGATCAATTTTTAATCAGCCAAACACCCGACTCACTCAATAAGAGTTGCATTGTGGAGACAGGATGGAGGCTGGCTTTATTTACAAGAGTGTTTGTTTTTTGGGGGCCATACGCAAATTCCCACCCAGATCCCTCCTCCTGGAAGAAATTGACCGGATTATCTCCCACCTCAAATGGCAGCATTTGATTCACCTTCTGATTAGTTGGGAAATCCATGGGTCTGTTTAAGAGATAAGAACAGCAGCTAAAGGTTTGATTTAGTCATCTGTGGTTATTGATGGAAAAAGCATTTATTTGCCAATGGAGAAGTTTTGCTTAACGTAACAGCAAGGAAGAAGGGAGGAGACAAAGGGAGTCTGGGTAGTAGCCAAGGGTGGCAAAGGTGTTTTAGCTCTGGAGGTAGCTGGGTTTCCAACCCTGTTCTCAGATTTTCAGAACAATGTACAGAAGCGGGCAAATGAGTAAACTGGATGCATACAGGTTCATGGTGGAAGGGAGTTCTTCCTGATCATTTTATTTATCCATTCAACAAACAGTTGAATCCACAGCGTGTACCGGGCTCTGGGTTCGGCATCAGGGCTAAAGCCATCATTGAGAGAGACACAGTTGCGGCCCACACAGAGCCTACGTTCTGGAGAGGGGCTGAGGCAGGCGGTGTAGAAGAAACAAGGTGTATAACTACAAAGTGTACGAAGTGCTGTGAGGAAAAATAACAAGAATACCTAGTTTCGACTGTGGTCCAGGAAGGTCTCTGTGAGCGAAGAGAACTGGAAAGTGAGCACCAGGCAGGCAGGAGACCAGGGGTGAAGGCCTAGAGGCCGGTGTACTGGGGGAGCCAAGTGAGGCCAGGTGGGCAGGTGAGTGGATGACAAAGGGAGAGAGAGAGATGGGAGGGAGGCTGGAAAGGTAAACAGGGGCTGGGTGAGGTAGGGGAAGGACTTTAGGTTCTATCTGCAGTGTCATGGGGAGCCCTGGGAAGGTTTTGAGCAAAGGAGTGGCTTGTTCAAGTTTTGCTTTAGAAAAGGTCACTCTGAGGAGAAGGGCTTGTAGGAATGGCAGACTGCTGCGGGGTCTCCTGCAGTCATGCAGTAAGCAGTGATGGGGATGTGGACCAGGGACGCAGCATGGAGTGGGGTGAAGGGGATGGGTTCTCCAATTCTGGTCCATGGCCAGGTGGCTCAGAAAGAGGAGGTGGTGCTTGGGCCGGCTGAGGCCCTGGCCTGGCCTGATGAGGCCTGTAGCCCTAAGCCTGTGGTGGCCTGGTCCCATGAGAGTAGAGGGATTCTTTGTGACAGAACACGTCCCATCTGTGGATGGGTCCTCCAGACTTTTCTTCAAACTGGAAGAGCTAGGAACAGGGTGGTAAGAGGTTGGAGACTTGGGCTGTGGAGTCAGGTAGATGTGAGGGCTTACAGTCTCAGCACTGCCTTTTATAAGCTCGTGACTTCAGACAGGCTGCTCTTTGCACATATAAACAAGTGAGAATAATTCTTGATATAGAACTTTCCAGAAGAACTCATAAGAAACTGCCAACAGTGATTGCCCTTGGCAAAGGGACTTGGTGCTAGTGGGAGATTGACTTTCTTCTTTACACCTTCTTGTAGCCTCTGAACCTTTGCCACAGGCAAGTATTATCTGGTCAAAATCGTCCATAGCATTTGTGATAGATACACTGTGACATTCACCAGGGTGGGCCTGCAGTGGCCTTTAGAGCAAGGACTGGTATTAGCACCCTTGATTTACAGATGAGGCTCAGAGAGGGGCAGTCACTTGCCTACAGTCACACAGTTGTACCTGGTAGGCCCTGACCCCCTTTTCCCAGCTCAGCTTGTCTTTCTTGTTGCCGCTGGTTGAAGTTGTGGATTTGGTAGGACATGGAGAAGCTGGACTCTCCCGACATGAGTAGTGATTTCTCATTCCCCAGTGCTCTGCTCCAAGAACCATCGATTGGGCGGCTTTATTTATTAGTTTAATCTTTGTACATCCCTCAGTGCTGCTGTTCTTGTACCTGCACTGTCTGTCTTTTGGGGTGGGGCAGAAGGGCCTGCAGGTACACCTATGTGTGTGTCTACAGGACTGGGAGTGTCTGTGTGGCTTTGGGACTTGGAGGAGGACGCCTCACTTCCCAGCTGCCTTTGTGACAAGCAGGCTTTCACAAACATCTTAATCCAGGCATTGCACAGAGTAATTGCTTGCTGAGGGATCTCAGTAGAAAGAGCCATCTGCTTTAGTGCCAGAAGTCCTGGGGTCTAGTTCTGGCACATCTGCTTGCTTGCTGTTCGACCTTGAGTAAGTCAAGTTCTCAGGACCTCAGTTCCTCATCTGGGAGTGATGTTAATATCTCTTTTTTGCTTTGAACAGGTGGGGCACACTCCACCCCAGGACTTTTGCACTTGCTGTTCTCTCTTTTCTTACTTGTCAGCATAGCTTGCTCCTTCACTTGTTTCATCATTACTCAAAAGTTACCTTCTCGGGGATGCCTTCTCTGGCCACCTTAACCAAAATCTCACAACACACACACACACCACGTACCATTCCCTCTCTCTCTTCTTTTCCCTGCTATTTTTCCTTCCTTAGCACTTAACATGATTGATCATTGTGTATCTTTTAACCATTTATCTTGTTTACTGATTTCTCCCATTAAAATGTCAGCTCCAGCAGGGCAGAGATTTTTGTTTGTCTTGCTTCTGCCTTCCATCTAAAATGGGGCTTGACACATAGTAGGTGCTCAGCAAATAAATGTTGAAAGAATGAATGAAGTAAATCAATGGAAGGCACTTAGAACAGTACCTGGTACATAGTAAGACTCAATAAATGTGAGTTATTATTTCTATTATTACCGCTAAGCTTTCCTGAGCCTCGGTTTCCTGCCCATAAAATGGAGGTGCTGTTGGTGATAGCTATTGTAGAGTTGTTGTGAACTTGCAGTGATGTGGGTATTGAGTTTGAGCTCCATATGAGTTCCCAACATAGTAATTCTTTAATAAATAAAAGCTATTATAGTTATAAGTATGAAATGAATAACGAAGGCCCCCTGGTTATGGCAGCATTTCTGAGAAGTGCAGTCTGTGTCTGGGACCCAGAGATCAGCCCTCACCACCCCATCACCGGCCTGATTAGCTACTACAGGGTTGGGGGTGGGGAGGGACTCTTCTCTGGTTTGCCTTTAGCTGCTGTCTACTCAGTGTCTACTCAAGGTTTGCAAACATCCCCTGATTCCAGCTTTCTCAAGGGGTATTGTTCCAAGCAAAATTCATTGGATTTTGTTTTCATTTTTTAAAAAGTGTGGAAGTTGTTCTTTAAGAAGGGAAAGACCAATTAATATTTAACGTTCCAAGGAAATGTCTTCTGCATATTGCTATGGGGATAAAAGCCAGCCCTGAGCAGCAAGTAATGTGTAATTTTTGTAAATCCAAAAAAGCAGAGCCCACCTTGTCCAGGGGAATAAGATTTGTTCGTTGGCCTAGTCTCAGGTCCTGAGCTTCACCTGGAGAATGGAGGAGGAACTGGTATCCACGACTCTTAATTGCAGGCAGCAGAAATGGACTCAGCCTTCCACCAAGACTCTTGTAAGGAGGGACTTCTCTATACCCACAAAAAGGAGCTTCTGATGCTGGCGAGCCAGAAAAGCATGACAGATGTTCATAATAGTTGGAAGGGAGTAGGACAGGATGGGACAGGGATCCCCAGCTGAAAATAAGGGGTGATTGCTAGATGTATTGAGAATTGGTGCTGGGGCATTGGTCATCCACTATGTGGCCTGAGGCAGAGGTAAAAGATTAGCAGATGCTGTCACCAGTCCCCTGGGACTTTTCAGTGTCCTCTGTCAAGCTTCCACCTGCTGATGATTCATCTCTGTGCCCTTGAGGTTTTTGTCTAAAACCACAAGACCACTTTGCCTAAGAGTCGGGCTGGCCAGAAGTGCTGGGACATAACCCCTGGGAGTAGTCCTCAATCTCAGGAATTGGTGAATAAATACCCCAGCTCCCTCACCCCTGAGTGGAATAGTTCCTAGGTCTCTTTTGCATTTTTTTTTAAGGTGGTGGAGATTATAGGCAATTTTTGTGTCTGGCTTTCTTAAGGAGGTTTTTGGGTTTTCAGCATTGGGAATGTATTCTTTTGTACTTTGAAATTGACCCGCTGCAGAGAGCAGCAGTATCTCTGAAAAGGTTGGCGGGGTGGGGGTGGGGTGGGGGTGGGGTTGCAGGTGGGGATAGCATGGAGCTCTGTAGCATCTCTGTTTTTGCTCACGCTGCGGACAGAGCAGTTCAGGCTTCTGCACTGAGCTCAGGAGAAGGGGAGAAGTGGAAATCACAATGCATCATTTAAGGCAAAACTAAAGGGATTGGAATCAGTCCAATAAAAGGCTGATGGCCTGACTTGGGTTTGCATTTAGGGAGTTTTCTGGATGTGAAACTTCAATGGAAAATGGTGTTTGAATTAGTTCATTATCTCTTGAACATCTACTGTATGACAAGTATTGTGCTGGGTACTTTTCGGGGAGAGATGATTGAGACCAAGTTTTCGAGAGTCGGAGAGAACCTATAAGCAGCAGTGAGCAGAGTGGACAGGGGTGGCAGGTGGCCTAGGGGAAACTGAAGCCCAGGGCATGGGAGCAGAGGAAAGACAGAGATTAGATCAGGTGGGGAGCCTGGGAGAAAGGACAGGGCACTGATACAAACCTTGAAAGCTGAAAGGCTTGACAGGCTGACAGACAGAGGAGTGTATAGCATGGACGAGGGCCCAGAGGTAGGACGATCAGGGCTAAGTGTGGGAAGCGCTGAACAGGCCAGCTTGGCTCATGTATGGAAGAGAGATGGGGAGTTAGGCTGGGAGAATGCAGGGTCCTGAATGTCAAGAGGGGATGCTGGGTAGCTTCGTGGGCCATAGGTGGCCCTAGAAGGTGTTTGAGCAGGAGAGTGAGATGTTTGGGGCTTGCTTAAAAGATTCTTTTTTTAAGATTTTATTTATTTATTTATTTAACAGAGAGAGAGAGAGAGACAGCAAGAGAGGGAACACAAGCAAGGGGAGGGGGAGAGGGAGAAGCAGTCTCCCCATTGAGCAGGGAGCAGGGCTCAATCCCAGAACCCCAGGATCATGACCTGAGCTGAAGGCAGATGCCTAACGACTGAGCCACCCAGGCGCCCCTAAAAGATTCTTTTTATCACAAGATTTCTCAGCCTCCACACTATCAACATTTTGGACCACTTGGTTGTGTGGGTTGTCCTGTGCATTGTAGGATTTTTAGCAGCATCCCTGGTTTCTACCCACTGCCTCCCTCCTAAATGGGACAACCAAAAATATCTCCAGATATTGCCAAATGTCCCTTGGGGGGCACAGTACCCCCAGCTGAGAACCACTGTGTCAGATTGAGTGGGAGCAGGGAGTCCAGCCAGGGAGTAGCCAACATGCTGGTGAACAGTGATGCAGCCCAGAAGTAGGGCAAGAATGGGGAAGGAGGACACAGGTGCTCAAGACCTTTGAGAACAGGACTAGAAGGCCAGGGATTAAAAGGTCAAGGAGACCATGGAGGAGAGAAATGGTGGAGCCTGGTCTTCCAGGGGCTAGGGTCCAAGGTCCCGGGCCTGATGGGTCCATGGCACTAGGGGCAAATGAAAAAGGAAGAACGCTTTGGGGTGGAGAGGGCTTGGGGAACCCAGAGCCCATGCATCTTGGGGTGTCTCTGGGCCTTAATACAAAGTGGGTTCTTGGTAAGAGGGGAGGGTAGTATTGTTGAATGAATGAATGAATGAATGAATGAATGAAAGGCATTTTATTAAAAGGACTGAAATTCAGGAGGGAGCTTAAAGACTGTTTTCTGTGCCATTTAGTGAGTACCTACTGGGTGCACATACATGGGCCCTGGGCACCTGCGTGGCCTCTGATCTCATGGAAATTATAGCCCAGATGAAGAGAGGTGCTGAACAAGCAAATGCACAGATTATAATAAATACATGGTATGGGTGGCACTCAGTGCCAAGGAAGGAAAGCACGGAGGAGTTTGTGTGGCGGGAGCTGAGGTTGGGAGGAGAGGGCCAGCAACTGGTCAGGGGCTGCCATTAATGGGGTGGCCCACATTTGGCCCAAGAACTTGCTCATTCAAGGTCGCTTTGGTGGGAGCAGAGTGACAAGCCACCCATGGCACAGGAGAACAGTGAGAGCAGACCAGACAACAGGATGATTTCCTCGAGTACTGGGACTAAGCAGGGAAAGCTTTAAGGAGCTGAGAACAGAAAGCTGAGTGGAAGTTTGCAGGGGCAAGTGTGAGGGAACAGCATATGTAAAGACATCATAACTGTGCTTGACAGAGACCAAGGTTTATGGGGAGATAGAGCCTTGGCCCATCTCCTTAAACCTTATAAATAGATATGATTTCCCTCCTGGCTTCCAACAGTGAGGACCTAATTCGTGGGTTGGTGTGGTTGGTGGTGTGTGGGGTGGTAGGTGTTCTCAGAACCCTGGTTTTCTCCTCCCCTTTTCTCCCATTTCTGCCCAGTCTGTGTTTTCAAGGGAGCAGGTGGAGGGGCCCACAGATGCCCCCTGCCCCCTTACACATTAGCAGCTGGCAACCTGTGGATATTTTGAGAGTGTGGTTTTTAGTTCCTTCAGTGTACAGCTGGAGAGAGCAAACCTAACTTTTTCCTTTTTTTTTAATAAGGCCAATTTAAAAAAAAATTTTTTCCCCCAGAGCAGGCCACCGGCTATTTCAGAAATAGTAAACAGGAGTCAGCGCCAGGGCATAAGTGGTCGGTTTTAATTAGAACATTAAAGTATTTTAACGCTTACACTTTATATTTTTGCGAACTTGATTATATAGCATTTTAAATACCTGTGAATGTTTTAAGGACTCTCGGCGATGAATTATTTGCAATTTCACAGGAAACTTCTATTTTAAAAGCAAAATGGTATGCAAGTGGCTGTGGAGGCTTGGCATCAACAACTACACTGTATAATGAGGAACCACGTGATGGGGGGTTGGCAGACGGCCCGCTGTCACCCAGGCTTCCTGGTGACCCCCTTCTGCAGAGGCTCCTGCTTGGGTGCAAGGGATTTGTGGAAGCCTCAGGGTCCAGCTTGGGTCTCCCAGGCCTGAGGATTGATTCTCTGCCCCCAGAATGCATCTCAAGGGTGCCCCTCGTTCTCTCCCTCTCTCTCTGCCCCTTGGGGCGACTGTTCCCCACCTGCATCCAAAGGAGGCTTCTTAAAACACAAATCAGTCTCGTCACTCAGCTGCTCAGAAGCTTTCAGAGGAAAGTCAAGGCTCACATCAGAGGCTCCAGGCCAATGGGCAGTCGGCCCTGCTGACCTAGCCCCATCTTCTGTTGTCCCTCATGTCACCACAACCCAGCCACACAGGCCTTCTCATCATCCTTTTATGCTCTGAATGTTATGGAGCCTCTGCTATGTGCCAAGCATTGTTCTGGATACCGGTGATGTAGCAGTGAACGGGCCAGCAGAATTCCCTGCCCTCGTGGAGCTGCCCTGCTGATCAAGGGAGAGAGGTGGCAAAGAAACAGATGAATACCAGGTGTGAGAGGGTGGGGAGGGATGTTGGTTTGATTGGGGGGCAGGGATTAAGACAGGATTAAGAGGTGACATTTAAAGAATTGAAATGGGAGAGCAAGCCAGTGGTGTGCTAGAGTTGGCTTGTGTAGGATCATGAGAGCCAATTGCCCCCATCTCCTCCCAGCTCTTGGTTCAGTGATGTCTGGCTGGTTGCTTGGCTTCTGCCATGGTGGGAGTATTTACACCATGGAAATGGCAGATGCTACAAATTAGGACTTTTTTCTCAGAGAGCTGCTTGTGAAGCATTTACCAGCACACATGTGGGGCAGGTCATGAAGAAAGCCTGGGAGGTGTTCCAGGCATTCCCTGGGGGAATGTGTTTGGAAGACTTGAGGAACATCATGAATGGGACTGAGTGAGTAACAGGGAATGTGAAAGAAGACAAAGCCACAGAGTTCCCTTAAATGTTTTTGGTTTCTGAAAAGCTTGTTTGTGCCCCCGGACCTCTGCACGTGCTATTCCTCTGCACCGGCTGCTCTTCCCATGGCTGGTTCATTCAATTCCCATCTCCTCCCAGAGAGGTCTTCTCTGACCATTTTTGCTAAAGCACACTTTCCCCTTTATTCTTGTATCAGCATCCTCTGGTTCCCTTCCCAGTATTTGTTTCAATCTGTAATTGGATATTGGGTTGTTTATTGAGTTAGAGTCTGTCTCCCCCATTGAAGTATAAGCTCTAAGAAGTTTTCTTGCTCCCTGCTGTCTTCCCACCTTCCAGTAAGGGTCCAGCCTGATTCTAGTTGCATAATTCCTAGGTCCCTTACACTTCACCTGGAAGCAACCCAGAGGCAAGTTGAGGCCAGGATAATGGGTCTGTGGTCTAATCGGGAACGCTGATCTGTGACTGACTGTGTACCACTGTTTTGTAAGTTATTACCATGAGGGAAAGTGGATGAAAGGTACAGGAGAGCCCCGCATTCTTTGTTATGACTGCATATGAGTCTACAATGATCTCACAAGAAAATGTTCAATTTTTATTTTTATTTTATTTTATTTTAAAGGTTTTATTTATTTATTTATTTGACACAGAGAGATAGAGAGAGCACAAGCAGGGGGAGCGGCAGGCAGGCAGAGGGAGAGGGAGAAACAGGCTCCGCGCTGAGCAGGGAGCCCGACGAGGGGCTCGATCCCAGGACCCTGGGATCATGACCTGAGCCAAAGGCAGCCACTTAACCGACTGGGTCACAGAGGTGCTCCAGAAAATGTTCAATTTTTAAAAAGTAAAGGAGTAAATGCATTTCATTAAATATTAGAAATGCAATGGACTTAACTAACCCCTGCTATGTGATATATGAACTCAAATCTTTCCAACAGCTGCACTAAGTAGGTGGATGTGATGTCACCATCTTACAGGGAAGGAAACAGGCTCAGAGAGGTTAAGGGACTTGTCTGAAGACACACAGCTGGCCAATGGTGGAGATGGGACTCAGACCTGGGAGTGTCTGGCCCAGAACCCTGAGTTCTGTCCTCTAGATCTGCAGCTCTGAGTCTCTGTGGTTTGGACGCTGAGTAGAGGCAAGAAGCTCACCTCCCTCATGTGTCGTCATATGATGTCTGACCATGTAGCTGGGCACCATAGCTGCTCTCTTAAGTGATTGACAACTCTGTACGGAAGAGATAGCCGAGCGTCTGCCTGGGTTTCCTGCCTGACTGTTCCTGAATGACCTGCTGACCTCAGGAGTCATGATCCCCTCCCAACCCTTTACCTTTGCCTTATGCAAGGATGTCAGGTGTGCAGTGTTGGTGTTTTGTGCCCATTTTACAGCTGGGGAGACGAAGGCACAGGACGGAAAAGGAATTGTTTCAAGTGGAACAAGTGTGGTCCTCTCTGGCTCTAGCCCTCGAGGGTGCTAATCACGGTTCCTTTGCTCTGTCTTGCACCGTTGCTGTTCCCAGGACATCTGCCCCATGATGTGGTGGCCACAGCCACAGGTTATGTAGGCAAAGTCTGGCAGTGCTGAGATCAAGTGTTTGCCCAGCAGATCACCAGACTTTGCAAAGCCTAGGACAAGTGTTTTCTCTTCTCCAAGCCTCCCTTTTATCATCTGAGAATGGGGATAATAATGAAGATTAAATAAGAAAACAGAGAACACTCTGTAGGGAACAGCAGACATTGGCAGTGTCTGTGGTCTAATTGGGAACGCTGATCTGTCTGCCCTAAGGCGCAGAGCTCTGACCAGAGTGTGCTGAGAGGAGCAAAGCTCCCTCCCCAGATGATCTTCCCTGACATGGCTCCTTGGGGCCTGTGTTCTCCTCACATGAGTTCTGCTTAGCTGTTGGTTTCCTGAGCAGGATGGCACACACTATCACAGGGGCCACCCAGAGGATCTGGGAGGCTTCCTGCAGTAGGCAACATTTAAGCTGTGAGCTGGAAGATGACTGAGTGTTGCCAGGTGAGTGAGAGGAAGGAGAGGGAAAGGCATCCCACGGAAAGGGAACACGCAGATGCAAAGACTCAGAGGTCAGAAGGTTCAGGTGCTTTGGGGAAACTAACGCCAGGGCATTAATGCTTGAACATTAAATAAGCCCAAAGCAGAACTCAGTCGCCCTGGCCCTCAGTCTCTTCTGGAGGGATTCCAGGGGGCTTGTGGCCAGGTAAGGAATTTAGAATTCATCTTGAGGGCTAAGAGGGGTGCCTTGGAGGGTTTGAACAGAGGAGTGATATGGCTAGACCTACACTTGAGAAAAGTGGCTCTGGCCACTGGAGTGGAGAGGAACAGAGGCAAGCCCCAAGTGGAGGCTGGGAGGCCAGGGCGGAGCAATCATGGGGGACTGGAGCAGTGTTGTGGGAGTGGACTTGAGTTGAAGTGCATGAATTCAGGACATTTCTCTATGTGGAATTGACAGAGCTCAGCAAGGGGCCAGAAGAGGGAGCATCTTGGGTGAATCGGACTTGCATTCTAGGCTGGGCCCTTAGAGGAGGCCCCTTTCACCTCTCTATTCCATGGTCTCATCTGTAAAATAGGGGTAATTTCCATCTCCCCATCTCTTGGCATCTTTGACTCTGTGAGGGTCAAATGAAATGCTCCTGGAGCTGTTGCCTCACAGTGTGCAACAAAAACCCTAAATCCCAAACCCCACCTAGAGGCCTTGACCATCCCCAGAGAAATGAGGTCCTTGATGTTAAAGACACAACTCCCTATTTTGTCCAGTGGCTTTCCAAATGTGCCACAACCTGATCAGCTTAACACAGATATACCAACTATTGCTTTTCTTTTCTTTCTTTTAATGGTAAAGACTGGCTTTGGGCTCTCCTCCCTTTTCCTGCCTATCTTGGGAGATGTGCTGAGAAACAGTACCATCACCAAACAGCAGTTTCCACAGCAAGCACAAACCAGCATTTATGAAGCACCTACTGTGTGACAAGGCCTTCCTGTGTGGTACCTGCTTCTCTTTCTTCTGGATTAAGAAGTGATGGAGTCCAACAAACTCTGGGGTTTGTGTCTGTCTATGCCACATCTTAGCTAACTCCAGCTACTCCCCGCCTTAGTTTGCCCATCTGTGTAAGAGGCCACTCTAGACTCACCTCAAAAGGTGGCTAAAGAAGATAGTGATCCCCCTCATGACAGGAACCGGTGACTGGGCACAGTGCCTGGAACAGAAATGGCCTCCGTAAGAGGCTGCCGGCAATAAATAACCTGTGAGGCTAGCCTTGTTGTTCCTGTTCAGGGGAGGGAAGTGAGATTTACAACCCCAAAGCTGCCATAGTGGATATCCTGACTCAGCCATGTCCTTTCCAGGAAGGCCTGGAGGAGACACAGCGGGGTCATTGTGGGCCAAGGTCATATGTGACTGGATGGCCCGTGTGGCCCCCTGAAAAACTGGATGGGGCCATTGAGGGGTGTGGATTGGGCCACCTCATCCTGGTTGTCCAGCCAAGAGGGCCCATTTTTGTTTTCACCCCAGCCAGTCTGGAACCTTCCAAAAGACCAGACAATTGCCACCCATGGTTCTGTGTGCATTTTATAGAATAGCTCTGTATTAGTGTCCTAGGGCTGCCATGACAGAGTACCATCAACTGGGGGGCTTAAAACAACAGGAATGTATTCTCTCATAGTTCTGGAGGCCAGACGTCTGGAATCAAGGTGTCAGCAGAGCCGCATTCCCTCTCAAGGCTATAGGGGAGGATCCTTCCTTGCCCCCACCAGCTCCTGGTGGCTGCCAGCCATCCTTGGCGTTCCTTGGCTTGTGGTTGCATCGCTCCAATTTCTGCCTCTGTTGTCACGTGGCTGTCTTCTCTGTGTGTCTGTCCTCTTTTTCATTGGATTTAAGGCTCAACCTAACCCAGTATGACCTCATCTTTACTAATTATATCTGCAAAGACCCTTTTTCCAATAAGGTCACAATGTGAGGTTCCAGGTGGACATGAATTCTGGGGGGATGCTATTCCTCCCAGTACAAACTTCTTTAGAAAATGTTGAGAGTATCCTTTTCGCTCTGAGCTTTGTATGGAGTTCTGTGGAGAAGTGAGGAAGAGGTATGGGGGTGATACCACCACCCGCCCCCGCATGGCCCGCCAGGAAGTGTTAGTCCTAAATGTTAAGCTGACAGCAAAGCTGAGACCTGAAATCTTTGCTGCAGTTGGCCTGGTCAGTCAGGAAGAGGAGCAGAAGCTTCTGAGTGGGGCTGCGCTGAGGCCTGGGGCCTTTTGTCCCTCCCTGGTCTTTGACAACTTGTTCTGACCTGAGCCTCGATTTTCCACTCCGAAAATTGGGGATAATAACAGCACCTTCTCTACTAGGTGGTTGTAAAGACATCACGTATGATTTTAATGCTGGAGACTGCCGAGTCCCAGGTCTCATTGTTTGGACAGAGAATCTGGCCCTGGGAAAATGACCGTGACCTGAAGTGGTGGGCCTAGAATCGGGGCTGGCTGTACCGCTCTAAAAACAGTGCTCCCTCCTATCAGATCCAGCCCTAGTCTCTGCCAGCACTTGGTGAGGAAGGTCTGAGCCCTTTAGGTAGAATTAATGAGCACAAATGTAGAAGCGAATCTTCTCAGTGACCCTGTGAGGCAGAGACTGCTGCAAGTCCCCTTTTACAGATAAGGAAACTGAGGCTTGGGCAAATTTAAGTTACCTGCCCAAGGCTACACAGCTGAAAGGTGGTGGAACTGAGATTCAAATATAGGTACATTCAGGTCCCCTTCTCTGATTCCCTTTCCCTGTCTTAAGCTCCTCCATCCCTCAGTTTCCCCATCTCTAAAATGGTGTCTCCTCCAGGTTCCCAGCTCAGAGGACCCCAGCTCTGGCAGAACTGTGCTGAGTCTGAGGCCCAAAGGGTTACATAAACCCTCATTTGCCCAGGCAGGTGTCTCAGCTTCCCCATCTCCTATCCCTCACACCACAGCAACTTGAGATTTTTACACAGACAGGAACTGTGTGTGGAGAGCAAGCGTGTGTATGTGCGTGCATGTGCGTGTGTGTGTGTGTGTGTGTTTGCAACAAATATTTTATAATAGACAAGCCTCGTCTGCCACTTCTAAAAGTAGTGGGGAAAAAAAAACCCACTTTGAGAAAATAAAAATAACCCGGAGCCTGAGTCACTGAAGTCATTGAACTCAGCCGGAACTGGCTGCTCTAGCCACTGCTTGGGTACACCAAGGGGCAATGGTTCAAGGCCAGAAATTTGGGGATGGCCCCCTGGGGTTTTAGAGGGAAAAGTCCCAGTGGTTAGTTTGCAGGTGAGATGACTGTCCATCCACCTCTTTTTCCCCTGAAGCATTAGGGAAATATCTCCCTGAGATGCTGTGTCGTCTTTCTCTTTTAAAAGTGACTTGACAATTGATAATTTTGCCCTAGTGACGGGCACCTTAGAGCTTTTATTTCTTGGAGGCCAAACATTGATGTTATGTGAAATGGGAGCTTGGTGGAGCCTTTGTGCGGATCTTGAGCTTCCTGAAAAATTTATTTACTGTGACTGTGATCCGCAGGAGCGAATTGATGTTTATCTATAGTCGTTTGCGCCAGCAAGGAGGGGAAAAATGCATAACTGCACTTTCCTCGGAGGTCTTGAGAGGCTGTTTAAATAAGTATCTAATAGTGAACTTTCAATAGCAGACAGGCAGCTTGATGGACAGGGTACAGTGTATTATTAACCATAAGCAGGCTTAATCTTTCCCCCATGTTTTAGAAGAAGCTTTATAACCTTCTGGCCAAGGAATTCATGAGAACCAGGTATTTGAAGCTAAGCAAAATTATCCTGGCCGTTCCAGTGGCAGAATCGATAATTCCAAGAGCCGCATGAAGGAGGAGAAGCGGAGGCTGTGGCTGGGCCCCGAGTGAGCAGCTCCGGCCACCTCCGTTTGGCCAGCAGGTCAGGAGAAGTTTATAGGGGTCTGGGGCTGGCAGGGGGAGGGAAAGGGTCATGCCAGGAGCCTGGCTTTCCTGCCAGGTAAAGTACCTTCAGTTGCCCCAGTTACAACAGTGCCCAGCTGTTTGGTGGCACCCACCATTTTAAGCAATAGAGAGGATTTACGTGATTGTCCAATGAATGTCTGTTTTGCCTCTCTGTACAGAAATTTCGTGCGGCCTGGAATGCATCTTGTTTAATCAGGAGGGCGTTCTTGATCTCTGGGAGGTGGTGAACTCTCTTTATTATAAAGTCCTCTCCTAATCCCCTACCTGGGGACTCATCACTCCCTCAGGAATGATGGAGCCTTCAGTGTCTGTCTTTCCCCCAACCACAAGAGCACAGGGACTCCTCATGTTCACCACAGTATCCCCAGCCCTGAACACTACCTGGAGTTTCTTACAGGCTCGGCCACTGTTTGTTGAATGATTGGCATGGATTTTGCTGGGGAGGAAAGAATTGTGGTTAAGAGCATGAAGGTCAGATAACCTTGGGATCAAATTCTGGTCTGTTACCTGCTGTGTGTCTTCAGACCAGTGGCTGGCCCTTTCTGGGTCTTTGTTTCCTGGTCTGTAAGAAGGGATAACAGGGGAGAGGACTTTACCATTTTAAATCTGTTTCCTGTTGGTAAAATAAGCATAACAATGCTACCTTCCTGAAAGGTCTACTGAGGAATAAATGAGAGAATGTTGGTGGAGGAGCCAGCATAAGATCCAGTATAAAGCTGGTGGTGGTCAATATTTATGGCTGTCACTATTATGAATGTTTGATTAATATTACTATTGTTATAATCGTCACTACTTTTGCTCTTCGTGACCCGAGGGAACTCACAGCCTCTGTCCATTTTGTCTGCTTTGGGCACTGTTGCCCTCTTTCAAGGTCTCGAAGCCATAATGGGGGGCATGCTGAGACTTGTGCAGAGTCAGGAAATGCTGGTCTAAAGTGATTGGCATCGTAAGTGGCCTGGAATGAGCCCCCCCCCCGCCCCCTAAACCGTGGCAGCTCTCTGCTCCACAGAGAGCTCTTTGCTGGAGCTATGATCTGCCTCCAGAGCTCAGGCCCTGAGCCCCCACCCTTTCCTCCAGGAAGGGCACAAGGGCTAGGAAGTTCCATGTCCCCCAGAACAAGATAGAGCTGGTAGCAAATCCAGGGGCAGGAGGCACAATGAGGGCGGCTCATGGATGAGTGACAGCTCCTGGATTAGCCACTGAGCATGCTCCCCACAGCGTGCCCACCCCACCCGCCACCCCCACCCCACGCCCTAACTCCCCAGTGTGGGGAATCAGGAACTGCCTGGCACTCAGCATTATCATCACCAGAGGCTGGTTAGCACTCCCATGGCTGCCCAGAGGGTACAAAGCAGAGCCTTTCTGGCTGGGTATGGGGGTGTGGGACCATGGTCTCAAGTTTCCTAACTGCCCAGGCCAAGTCTCTTTGTCCACCCTGAGCTGCTCTCTTCCCCTCTGGCCTTTTTCCTGCTCTCTAGAAGCTAGTTAGGTTTACCCAAATTATTGTCATAATGCTTCCTACACGTGGAGCAGAGTAGGAGGCCAGGCTCCATGCTGGGTGTTCCCTGTGTGGGATCTCAGGAGTTTTTATTACACCCATTTTCCAGGTGAGGGAACTGAGGCTCAGAGGGGTAAAGTCCCTTGCCCCAGGCCCCACGGCATTCTCATCATCTGTCCTTCATCTCTGATGTCTTAAGTCTCTACTTCTCAGTCCAGCTGCATCTCCAACTTCCTTCTTCCCTTTGGAAGGCATTCAGAGAGTGATTTTCTTTCCTCAAGATAAAGTATCAAGTCCTAAAAGTAGGGTCTTGCCAACCCACTGGGCAGAGCATAGTACCCCCGGGGATCTTGTACTCAGGATCTTTCCTGTCCCTTTTTCAGGGTCCCACCTGTTTTTAAAAGCCTACACAGCCTGCTTCATGCTAACCCTGTCCTGACTACTGCTGACAGAGCTCCAGGATAGTAATGGGGGGGGGAGGGGAATGCAACACGGAACTCAGACCCATGTTGTTCTGGGCTGAGTGTGAGCATCTCAGATACTCACATGCCTGTCTTGGAGTGTGAGCATCTCAGATACTCACATGCCTGTCATCTCCCCCCTGCTCCCTGTGTCCTCTTTGAGGGACCCTTCCCCCCACTGCTCACATGCTGATCCCCAAGCCCCCTACCTCTAGACTGGAGCACGAGGAGTTGGGGATCAAGCAGAGGCATCTGGATCTTTCCTTTTGGCTTGATTTATGAGAAACAAACTAATATGAGAGCTTACAGCAAGGCACCAGGCCGCAAGGGGAGCTTAAAAATTATATTCATCACAGCAGTAATCACTAATACATATTAATGTGTCTACTCTGGGCCAGATCTGCAGAGCCCCTAGTTAAATAAGATGGGACTCCTACTCTCAAGAGGGTCACCAGGGAGAGAAGACCCCCCCCATGACAGCATAAGATGGAGGTTTTCTGTGGCATTTAGGAGAGCCAGGAGCTGGGAAAGAGTGGCAAAGGAACTGTTTGCAGCAGGGCTGGAAAAATGAGTTTGCCAGGCAGGGAATTAGGGTGGCCATTCTACACCAAGGAACAGCATCAGACATAGGGAACAGCGTGGGCGCTGGCACAGAGGTTGAGAACCAAGGGCATTGAGGACTGGTGGGTCATTTAATTGGGGATCCGGGTAGGCTTGGAGCAGGTGGTGGGTTTCAGATCAGGCCACTGGGTCGGGTTTGGGCTTTTCCTTAAGGCTCAGGGTGAGGATCTGGGGGGGTCCATTCTAAGAGCTACAGGAAGCCATGGAGGGGTTTGAGCCTAGAGCGGCAGTGACAGGATTCATTACCTTTGGCAAAGAGCCTTCAGGCTGCTGTGGGGAGGAGGGATCGTCAGGTAAGAACCGTCAGGGAGTTGGGGAGGGGCTCCTGCCACCATCTAGGCCTGTGTCAAAGGGGCCCTGGGCCTGGTGAGAGTGTGGCTCTAGGGCTGCCCTGGAGAAGGCTAATGTAGGGACATTTCAAAGGGAGATTCAGGAAGCCCTGGAGGGAGGCTGTTGCGAGCCATCTGCTGACATTTCTCTTTCCCACTCCACAATTTGAGGCTTGGGATCTGTGGAGCCTCAGTTGGTAATAGAGTGATGTGTAAACAGTAGGAAATGGCTGGAGGGGGCTGCAGCCCCAGCCCCAGCCCCAGGGCAGAGTATACAAGAGCTAGTTAGGTTCCTTTCCTGGTTTCTCTGTGCGACTCCAGAGGAGGAAGACCGTGAGCCATGCCTTTGCCAGCATAAGCTGTTCGTTCATTTATGTACTCAGCATCCACCTCTCGGGCTTATGCTGTGCCTGGCGCAGGGAGACCTGGCAGGCATGGCATATTGCTCCCTGCCCTTGGGGAGCCCCTAGTCATAGCTACCGGAGACAGACCGCAGACAGGCAGGTGGAACCAGCCTGTGGAGAGCTGTCCCCTAAACGGGGAATCCAGGGGCCTGTGGGCGCTGAGGAGTGGTGCTCAACAAAATCTGGGAGGCTGAGGATGCTTCCCGGAGGAGGCTGCCTACATTATAGCTCAATGAAAGCAGGAACTGGGCTGCCCCCTTCAGTATGGGATCCCCAGATCCCAACAATATAGAATGACTGGAAGCTGAGATCTGAAGGAGAATCAGGCACAGCTCTGGGGAAGAGACAGGAACGTGTGTTCCAGGAAGAGGGAACAGTGGGGGCAAAGGCTCGGAGGTGGGCTTTGCAGAAGTCACCTATTCAGAGTGCCTGGGGCCTCGGGGGTGAGCATGATGGGGGAAGAGCTCAGGCTGGAGGCTAGATGGTACATTTTGGGGTCTGGGCCTCCAAGCTCATAAAAATTGCTCATTTCCCCCCTTAGACTAGCGTGTGGTTGCCCTTCTCCCTTAAGTCCTCACTGAGCCTAGAAATCAGATTGCGTCGCTACCAGGGGATGTGAGCTGAGACACGAGGTTGCAGGTGAGTTTGCAGGCAGGGCCAGTTGTGGGATGGTGGGAGAGAACGGTGCCCCAGTTCACACCCAGCCCCTTGTTTGTTGGGGGGTAGACCCGCCATTTGAAAGCTGCCTTTCTTGTGTGTGGCGCCCTCAAACTGGAGGGCAGGATTGGATCCGCGGAGATCCTGACTGGAGCAAGAGAGCGTTCTTCAGGGGAAGTTTGGGGGTATCTCTTTGCTTTATCCACTGTGTCATCCCTGGGCTCCCATGAGCGTGGTGTAAATAAAACCCAGCTGGCCGGCAGGTCCCTAGGTCAGCACCCGTCGTGCAGGGTGAGCTGCAGGCTTGGGGTAGGAGGCTTGGGACCCTGCATCCTCTCACCATTCGGGGCGGCCAGCGGGTGGCCCAGCAGGCGAGGTACCGTCTGGCTGGATGGAGAGCCAAAGAGGTAATGCTAATGTCTTTTAAAATTAGAATGAAAATGTTTATTGCAGAGAGCAGAACCTGCGTCAGCGCAGAGTCCTGTGGGAAGGGGACTGCTTTATCGCAGCCTTTCGGTTTTATTTTTGCACATTCGCTTTTTATTTGCTGGTGGTGCTGTTTGACAGGCCCTTAGAGTGGGCTCGGCTGCCAGGCCGGGGCTGGAAGGACAGCACCGCCACCTGTGTCTGGACGGTCCTGCCCAGGGTGAGTGCCAGGGCCTGCCTTTGGTTAGGAGATTTTGGGGGTGTGAGAGCAGGAGGCTGTGACTTTATGTGTGTGTGTGTGTCCATGTGTCCGTGTGGGCATCCAGCCCGGTGTGTATACATGGGTGGCTCCCTGGGTGTTTTTCGCTGTGTGCATCGTGGCTCTGGGGGGTTGTCCGCGTGCAAGACCAAGTGTGGATCTTTGTGTGCGTATGTTCTTGAGTTGTGTGTGTCTGTGTGTGTTCGGGAGGTAGCCATGGGTGTGGCTGGGTGTGGCTGGGTACGGGTCTGGGCATGTTTCTCTGGGACTCTGCATGTCTTTTTCTGTGTGTGGATGTGTGTGAGCATCTTGGGGAGGCACATGTGTGCGTGACCATGGGTCCATATGCCCATGTGTGTGTGGGTGTGCCCATGAGCATGAGGGAAAGTGTGTGTACATGTGAGTATGTGAGAATGTATTTGAACATGTGGACATGTGTGGGAGAGGGTATCACATGGGGGAGCATGTTGTGTGCGTGTGCACATTGCATGTGAGAGCATGTCGTGTGTGAGCGCATATTGTGTGTGAGACTGTGAGCCAGGCTATGTGTGGGTATACACATGTGAGAGAGTGTGTGAGAGCGTGTGTCGTGAGCACGTTGCACGTGAGAGCATGTATGGTGCTCTCCTGTCCTCTCGCATACGGAGCCTGCAGCAGAGCCGTCCTTGGGTCAGAGCCTGTCGGGAACCTCCCTGGTTTGAGAACACAGCCTTGCGGCACTGGCGACAGGCACCCAGGCTCCCCGCTGCCTTCAGCTTGGGTCAGAGATCAGGAAACACAGATGCCTCTGGGGTTCGTGGCATTTTTAACCCACCCTGCTCTAGCTGAGATTTTAACAAGCTTTACCTTTGCAGCTTGGGCCAAACAGCAAGTGTGTGTTTTTTTTGTTTTTTTTTTTGTTTTTTTGTTTTAAAGATTTTATTTATTTATTTGAGAGAGAGAGAGAATGAGAGACAGAGAGCATGAGAGGGAGGAGGATCAGAGGGAGAAGCAGACTCCCTGCCGAGCAGGGAGCCCGATGCGGGACTCGATCCTGGGACTCCAGGATCATGACCTGAGCTGAAGGCAGTCGCTTAACCAACTGAGCCGCCCAGGCGCCCCACAAATGTGTGTTTTATTTGTGGAAGGGATGCTGCTTTCTAAATATAAAGTTATTTTATGGTACAGAATGTGCTTTTTCCAAGCACACCTGCACTCAACAATCAAGCCTCCACTAGACAGTTGCTGATCTGCCCCAGGCCTGGTTTCCCTGGGCTGGGTGGTGGGGGCTCTGGCCACAGCCCTATAGATGCTCAGGGCTCCCCAAGATGGCCACACTGCAGCAGCCCTGAACCCTCCCCGCCCATGTGGTGCAGACAGCCACAGTCATTTCTCTAGGGCAGAAAACCCATGCCCTTCAGGGAACCTGGTGGCTGTTGGGCTTTTCCATGAGGCCAGGGGAACCTCTTTTCAATCCCCGTCCCCATCTGACTCACCTCCCCATCTTTGGGATTTGTTTTTTGTGGTATCACTCTCTGCAGGATGAGGTGGCTGGTGTGGAGGAGTCAGATTTTACAGAGTAGAAACCAGGTGCTGTGCCGAATTTCATGCGATCGGGAACCGGTTCCGAATGCAGATCTGAAGCCTGGCTTCGAATGCTTTGTGGCCTTGAGCATGTTGCTCAGCTTCTCTGAGCTTCAGTCTTCTTGTCTGCAAAATGGGAAGCACGAAAGGGCAGCCTCAAGGCCGTCTCTCACTTGTTGCCTCAGGTCCTTTCTTGGACACGGCAGATTTGTGTGGGCGGAACAGCCTGGGTTCGGTGCATCTTACCTGTGGGTGATCATAGACAAGCCATTTTGTCTGTGCCTCAGTCTGCTTATCTGTAAAATTGGGCTAATAATAGTGCCTACTGCCTGGGATGTTGTGAGGGTTAAATTCCTTACCTTACATAAAGGTTAGTGCTGAGGAGTGTGAGCTATTGTTATTTCTGGAATGCCTGAGTCCAGATTAAAACATCCCGTCAGCATACAATATCATCATTTTTTTTTTTTAACACAACTTGTAACCTACTCTCTCTGCAGTCTTGCCCACTCTATGTTGTCAGGCAGCTGCTGTGTGCCAGGCACCCAGCTGGGAGTGCCAGGGAGAACATGGCATGGGTTCTAGGGTGCGTGTCCTGCGTGGGTGGGCTGGGCCACATGCTATGCTCATCTTTCCTCCAGTGATTTGGCAAGCAGGTACAGACTTGGGTTAAGTCACTCTGGGCAGAAGCCAGGCGGCGAGAGAGCCACCTGGCAGTTCTCCCTGCCAGGGTGGATCCAGCAGGCTGTAGGCACCCAAAACTGTTTTGTGCACTTGTCAAAAGGCGACTGGCATTTGAGCATCCGTGGCAGACAGCGGAGGGAGAGCCGCGTATGGAAGGGAATTTCCACTGAGCCTGGCCCCACATGGTGCCCTGAGCCCACCTGCCTTAAACCATGTCAAACACACTGAGGATGAAATACCCAGTCTAGCTGGTAGAGCCCTTCACACGGGCAAGGCCACGTGCTAAAACACTTTGCGTGCATTATCTCATCTAGCCTTTGTAGAAACCCCTTGAAGTCGGTTCTGCTTATCCCTACATTAATAAAGGAGGAAGCTGAGGTTTGGAGGTGTTTTGGAATCTTCCAGATCTGGATAGAAATCCTGCTTCCTCCAGTTTCTGGGTGACTTTGGGCCACTTACTTAACCTCTCTGAGCCTCCAGTTCCCCATTGCTTAGGGTTGTAGCAAGGATTCAATGAAACAGTATAGCTAAAACATTTAGCCTGGTATTTGGTGTGGTAAATGATTTCTTTTAAAAAACTGTTGTAATTATTACTATTTTATCTTTTTGCAAGGCATTCCTTGCCAGTATAATAGAAATATTGACAAAATTCAACCTTGACGCCCTGATGTCTATGGGACAGGGTGGGGGGGGATTATTTTTAGTTTTAGTTTAAAACGTTTTATTATTATCAACAGATAAGTTTGTGAGTTTCCTGCCTACAGGAGCTACTACTCTTATCTTAAGGGTTTTATTAGCTTGTGGGGGTAGAGCCTCTTCTATATCATGGAAAAGAAATTCTGCTGGGTTTTTGCCCCTGTGCCCAGTCCTATAACCAGACTCATTGGAGCAAACGGTCTGCTGTGTAGTTGTTGCTCAACACATGCTTGTTGGATGAGCAGGTGGATTATGCTCCTGAGCTTACTGCAGCTAAGGGGGGAGATTGGACTCAGGCACAATCTGGTAGCTTCCCACGGAAGGAGGGGGCCTGATCTGGACATCCCTCCTCCAGCAATGAACACTTTGCAGAGCTGTGGGTGCCTGGAACATCTCCTAGAGTTAATCACCTAACTGTGATTGTGATGGCCAGAGGTAGAGGAGCTGGCAGAAAATTGAGACATTATCATGTAAGTCCAAGATGAGGGGTTGGATTTGAGGCGGTGAATGTGACCTCAACAGACAGGTGGTGCACTGACTGTGGGGGAGATGTCATTCATTCATTCAATGAGTATTTTTGTGCTCAGTGCCAGGATGCCTGGAGACACCTTGTGGGACCAAGTGAAAGGGAAGAACTGATGCGTGAATCTCGAATGGACTTTTCAGGGACGGTGTCACAGTGAGGGAGAATCGGGGGCACTCTCCACTATCATGGGTAGGATTCTTGTGATTGTGTGTGAGAAAAACTCACCTGGAAACAGCTTAAACAAAAAAGGATTTTTATTGGCTCACATGACCTGAAAGTTTCAAGTCACTAGCTTCAGGCATGGCTGTATCCAGCTGCTCAAATAATGTTCTCTCATCCTGTTCATCTCCTGGTTCAGCTTTCCTCTGTGTGGGTGTGATTTGTTCTCAGGCAGGGTTTTCTTCTGGCAGCTGTGTTTCACCAGCGTAGCAACTCCCAGGGAAAGAAAGCACCTCTTTCCCAGTAGCTCTAGCAAAAGCCCCAGGATCCATTGTACTTGGACCACCTTAGGTCCATGCACTTGCCCAAGCTGTTCTGACCACTGAGAGTGTTCTTCTCCTCTCTTTCACCTATCTCAAACCTGCCTGCCCTTGAAATCCTGCTTGAGATCCATAGCTGCCCCCTTTTCTTTTTGCCCTTAACATCTTTTGTATTTTTTCTCTTTCTTAGGGCATCTTTTTTCTTGCTTTGTATCTAATTCAGCTATGTCCTACCTGCACTGTGTTCATATCAGGCCAGGGTCCCTAGCAGACCAGAGTTTCATTTCTTGCCTTTCTTTCCCCTCTCCCACCCCATACCTAATATAAAAGATATGGTAGGTACCTAATAAGTGCTTATTGATGGACTTGGGGCATTAAGGAGTATTTAATTTAGAAGCCAAATCCCAGGATGGCTCATGGGGGTCGTGGGTCAATAGGGTCCAGAGGGAACCCCAGGAATTGTCTTGCTGAATGCATCCATTTATGGTTGGGTCCGAAGCCTAGACCTCACCCAGACCAGTTGGGGAGGTGGGAAAGGGGGAAGGAGCCCAATTCAGAGGCCAGGCTCTCCCAGGTTCAAATCCCAGCTCTGTGCCCTGTGGCTGTGTGTTTGGGGCAAGTTGCTTCACCTCTCTGTGCTACCAGTTCCTCATCTGTAAAATAAGATAATTCACATAATGTGTTTAGGAAAGGACCCAGCCCACAGTGAGTGCTCATCGACTCAACCATTATCGGTACTGGTACCATTACTGCCGTGCTGTTTTCAGAGTCACAATAGACAGGGGGATTATAAACTCAGTAGCTATTTAACAGGAGGAACCTGCAGCCCAGTGAGCTTCAGAGACCCTCCCCAAGATTACAGAGCACCAAGTGTCAGAGGGGCCCCTGCCCCATTTACCTTAACTTCTACTTCAGCCCTTACTCTTCACCTGGACTGTCCACCTGAGCTTGCAGCCCGCTGTGGCCCTCCGAGAATGTCAGTGCTTCTTCACAAGGAAGGACGGGAGTGTGGGGGCCATGCGGTTCGCGCAGAGGATGAATGGGACTTCAGCCTTGGTGTTCTCTTGAAACACTGTTTCTCCTGGCCAGGTTTCCACTGCCATGTCCTGTGGCCAGCTCTCCTCTAAGTAGCTACCTTTGGCCAGTCAGCCCTGTAAGCAGCTCCTCACTGCCCCCACAATAGACCCGGGAGCCACATCAAGGGCCGGGCAGTCCCTGCACCGAGAAGGACCTGCTGCCCCTGCGCGCTGCGCTGTGCCCTTCTGTGTAAAGATGCATCGTCTGCTCTTCTCCCTGGGCAGCCTTATTTCTTTCCTCTGCCTCAGAAATATTTGGGGGTGATTAAAAGGAAATGTTCTTTTAACTATAATGAAATGGGGTTTGGGGGTTTTGGAATAATCGGCTGTGGCCTCAGGGGCTGATGCTGGTTGATTTGATAACCGAGTTGATAGGCAACAAGTATTGATCTCTCTCCTCCTCTTCCCAGGAAGGTGACTCAGCGAAGGGGAGATGTTTTGAAATTCAGGAGAGGGCCGCTGCGGGAAGCCAGAAGGCTGTGTGCCTGCGTGTGTATGCTCGCTTGGGCACGGCTCTGCTTCTCCCTCCACGGCCCGTTACTCAGGGCCTCCGGGAAATGGGGCATGCAGCCTCCCGCCTGCACGGAAGAGAGGCAGGGCTTTGGAACCATGAAGACCCAAGGCTGAAGTCCGCCTCTGTTGCCTCCTGGCTAGGTGGCCTTGAACAAATGGCTTCCCCTCTTTGTTGACTCAGTTTTCTTGTCTGTAAGGTGAAGAGAACAATGCTGCCTGCTGTGGGGAGTTGTCCAGAAGACTGAGAATTTCTCTTGGTGTAATTAATGGCAACTCCTCTTACAGTGATGATACTAGCAACTAATAATTGGTATCACTTGCTGATACAGAAGCGAGGTGCCATGGGAGCACCAGGGAGGGGGTGATGGATTTTGGTGGAGCAAATCCTGCAAGCCTTCTCGTGGAAGGCAAGGGCCTTGAATGACGACACTTCTGATGTGATAGAAAGGGGAGAGTGAACAACACTTCTGTATCAGGAATTGGTAGGCCCAGAGGTAGGGAGGTATGGAAGCATCTGGTGAGATGGGGGACCAGCTGTTGTCCAGTATGGCCCAGAGAGGGGAGGGGGACAGGGAAGGGCAGGGATGTGGTAGAAGAGTTATTCCAGCAAGTCAGGTGAAATGGGTAATGGATGAGCTCAGTGCATCACATTTGTTCCTTCTGAAATTCAGAAGCAGTGATAATAAGTAACACCCCTTCTTTCGGTTGAGGTCTAATTATGTGCCAGGCATTGTGCTGTGTTGACTTACACCATCTCATTGAATCTGCACCTTATCTTCATTTTACAGAGCAGGAAACTGAGACCCTTTGTAACATCTGTAGCTTCTGGTGACAGTCACCCTGTCCCTTGAATCAAGGCCTGGTGTGACCAGGCAGTCTTCCAGCTCTGTGGCGAGCCTGCAGACCCCTCACACAGCGCACCCACCAGATGTGGGTTGTTTGAGTCCTTGAGCCGCCTAAGTTTCTTCTCTGTAGGAACTTTTTTTGACATCTGACGGGGGCACATATATCCTTCCTCAAGATTCCCTGCCTAATTCAGTCAGGCAAAGATGTCATGTAGACATCACAATTCTTTTCTCTGTGTTCCCCACTGAGTTCTTTTGTTGCCTCTGGGAGTTCTCGATGAAAGGAGCATGTACTATCTGTGAGACACCTGTTCTACGGGCTTGACACTTTCCAGCCACAACCCCTGTGAGCCTCACAGGATTGACCCATTTCACATATGGGGAAACTGAGGCGGGGAGCAGTTCTGTACTTGCCCGCATGGTCTCTGAGGAAGTGGCTGTGCTGGGATCTGAACCCAGGGCTCTCTAACTTCAAACCACCCTCTTTTATTAGCAAATGGGGAAACTGAGGCCCAGAAAAGGATTGGGACTTGCTTGCTTTTCAGAGGTAGAACTTAATCCATACCTGCAACCATTGGTTACCTCATGGCTTGGTGAGGGAGCGGGTTCAGTTGGTTGTAAACCCGGGAAACAAATAGAGGCAAATAGAAAATCAAGTATGACTAAGTGCCATGCAGTGGCACAGCCGATGGGCAAGCTGTCCGTGGTCCCTGTTTCAGGACAGGCTTGAGTGTCAGAAGCAGGCAGCCCTCAGCTTTTGAGGTCATATTCATGTCAGTTTCTTTGGTGTTTGAAACATGAGCACAGTAACCCTGTTGGGGGGGGATGTTTCCATGCCTGTCCGCCTGAGCTGGAGTAAACCAGGGGAGGGGAATGTACTGGAGGGGACCGAGAAGGAGGTTGGTGTGAGGTCTAAGGAGGCCCAGGAATTATCTAAAACTTGGCAGCTGTTGTAGAAATGTCTCCTACCTCATGGGACAGCGGGACCTACACAGGGCTGGATATCAGGGGACTGGGTTCTATCAGTGCTCGAAGGCCAGTCACTTCCTCCTGCCTTTTGACCCTCATTCCTTCTTTAAAATGGATGATGACAGAGGCTTCTGTGTATTTAGGCAAACACATTGCCTGCCTGTTTGGCCAGGCTTAAAGGGAAAGAGTTCTGGGATCACTTAGCATGCTTGCTGTGGGTGCTGGAGGTAGTGGTGGTGTGAATGCCATGCATCCATTTATTCATTCAGTGGGTACTTTTTGAAAGCCAACTGTGTGACAGGCACTGGAGACAGAGCAGGAAACAAAGCCGACATGGGCTCTGTCCCGTGGAGATTTCAGTCTGATGGACACAGAACAAAGGTGTGTGTTGGGATCACCACTGGGTTCTCAACATCTATTGTTTACCTAGCACACCTGTGCCCTCAGATATTTACCGACTGGACAAATGAATGAATGAGCCAAATGCAGAGGAACATGTGATTAAGAAGAGTAATAAAAACTGCATTGGAACAGGAGGGGATGGTGAAGGGAATACAGTGATCCCCTCTGATAAGAAAGTGCCCTAGGTGCAGAGGACCCACAGGCTAGGGAGAGATAATACATTCAGCAAAGAAGCCAGGTGAATTTTTAATTCTCAGTGTTGCAAAATAAGAGTGTTGTGAAATGCTGTCTAGAGGGAACCTCTTGAGGTAAGGCAGTTAGGGAAGGCTTCACACATAATATATTTAAACATTTTATTATTTAACTTTGCCTTTTGAAATAGTTTCCAAAGTATTTACAAAAAGTTGCAAAAATAGTACAAAGAATTCCCTATATTCCCTTTACCCAGATTCCCTAAATGTTAACATTCAACAAGACCACAGAACAGTCAGGAAATTAACACTGACACCACACTATGATCTTGTATACAGATTTTACCCAAATTTTGTCAGTTGCCTATTGATGTCTTTTTGTGGTCCAGGGTCCATGCATTGCATTAGTTGTCATGTCCCTTTAGTCTCCTTTAATCTGGAACAGATTAAAGCACATGTACCTAAATTGATCCAATCAGTGAATCCTGGGACGTTTGCTAAAACTACTGGGAAAGAGGTACTTTCTTTCCCTGGGAGTTGCCAAGCTGGTGAAACAGAGCTGCCAGAGGAAAACCCTGGCTGAGAACAAAGCCACCCACACACAGGAAAGCTGAGCCAGGAGATGAGCAGTGTGAGATTAACATCCATTTGAGCAGCTGGGTACAGCCATGCCTGAAGCCAGATGACCTGGAACTTTCAGGTCATGTGAGCCAGTAAAAATCCTTTTTTTGTTTAAGCTGTTAATATTCATTGAATTCATTTATTCAATGACTGTCTCTGCACTCAGTGCTGGGATGCAGGCAGATGCCTTGTAGGACCAAGTGAAAAGGAGAACTGTTTGATATGTGAATCTCAAATAGACTTTTTAGGGACTGTGTCACAGTGAGGGAGAATCTGAGGCCACTCTCTAATGGGCAGCGCTCTTGTGGTTGCACGACCTTGACACTTTTTGATGAGAACTGGCCATTTATTATTTGTAGAATATCCTTTGGTTTGTGAATGTAGGATGTTTACTCATTTTTGGCAGAAATACCACCAAAGTGATATTGTGTCCTTCTCAGTACATCCTATCAGGAGGCACATGATATCCATTTGTCCCATTACAAGTGATGTTAACTTGGTCACTTGTTTAAGGTGAAGTTGGCTGGGAATCTCCACTGTGAAGTTATTATTTTACCCTTCATTATTAATAAGTATCTTGGGGGAAACATTTTGAGACAATGTAAATACTCGGTTACTCATCGTTCTTTTGCCCACTAATTTTAGCATATGTTCTTGCTTCTTGCCTGAAACAATTACTGCTGTGGTGTTTGCCAAATGGTGATTTTCTCTTTCCATCATTACTTCTGAATTTATTAGTTGAAGAGCTTTACCTTCTCGCTCCTTTGTTTATCCAGTTATTTATTTCTATCACTAGGGACTCATGGATTCATATTTTATTCTGTGTCCTCCTCCCTCTCTGTCCCCTCTCTCCTCCCCTGATCTCTGCCCTGTCTTTCTGTCCTAGCCTCCTGCTCTCCCTCTTTGTTTTCCTCTTTTTTTCTAGCCAGGCTATTTGTCCCACAGTTTCCTTCCACTGGCTCTGGCTGAACATGTACCTGTGGTATCATTTAACACTCTCCTCCATCGCCTGGGTCTCCTGTGAACTGGCAGTAGCCCCGAGGCTTGATCAGATACCAGTTCAATATTTTTGGCAAGACCACATCACGGGTGGCAGTGTGCCCTATTGTCAGGAGGCACACGAGGTCTGGCTGTCTCCCTTTCTTTGACATTGAGATTGATCAGTGGGTTCAGGAGCTGTCAGCCTAATCCATGCATTGTCAAGTTCCCTATCAGCTCTTCACCCACTGGGTTTCATGCCCACTGATAATCATTGCCTAGGTCCATTAATTCATTAAAGGTTGCAAAATGTTCATACACTGACTCTGTCCCTCTCTTTCTTAGCTGGAAGATGTCTCTACAGAGAAACCACCCCTCATCAATTATTTGCTGAATGAAAGTGTGCCCAGGAAAGGGAAAATAAATGTTTAATTCTTTCCCTTTATTTGCCAGTTTTCAAAATAAAGAGTTGGTTCCCTGGCATCCTCCAAAAGGGGCCAATGAGAGGGGGTTTTTTTGTTTGCTTGTTTTTAAAATATTATAAACCCACGGGTGCAAGCATAATTGAAGTGTCTTCATCCATCTAAGTTCTTATCCTTATTCATGCCCTCTGATGGGACACAGGTGCATGGGGCCTCTGCAAGTCAGCCTCTGAATCCTTTGGACTCCTCTAGTGGTCTTGGACAGCCTCCTTGCCTTCCAGGAAGGAAACATTTCCTTGTATATTTCCCACTTCAGCTGTGGACTCAGCTATAGGAGTTCTGGATCCTTTTACTGGGAAATGGTATTTAGAGATCACATTCTGGGTGCTGAATGAATGAATACACGAAGTATCTTGAACTAGGGGCCTTTTCAGTGTCCACAGTGGATGAGATGGTAGGGAAGGGGCAAGACAGTGGCTTTAAACTTGGATGTCATCTCTTTCCCAACCCTGTCCCAGGTTAATGACTCACTAGGAGCCTCTTATTCACTTTTACTCCTTTCCCCCAGTGTCTTCAGTTAGAAAATGTGGGTGGGTCTCGCCAACCTCCAACACATCCCCTCCTTGGGATTGCCATTTTCTTGGGGAAGGTCTTTGAAGTCAGAGAACCTCTAGAAGGCTGAGGCCCCCTGCTGTCCCTGGATCCCTGTTTGCCTCCTGCCATGCTTTAACACTCAGTGTGATATGACTTAGCAAAGGAGGGTTGTCACTGCTCTTTGCATCTTTGAGAGGTGGGGGGCGGGGGGCGGGCAAGAAGAGTTCACCGAGGAACCATCAAATACAGACCAGACAAATGACAGATAATATCCCTTCACCAGAACAACTTAAAAATTAATATGGGCCTCTGAGTGTTATCCCCGCCTTTATCTGAGCAGCCTGAATGTCTGTGTTTGAGATTAAAACTCACATTTCATTTTTATATGCTGTGCTTAATCCAATAATGATTTCATGTTACAAACAGCAATAATATCTTTCAGCATAGTTAATCAGAATAGACTTAATGCTGTCACTATTTATTAACCTTTGTTGAAAAGCAAGAAGTTTCTCTCTAATCTATGATTGTTGGTCTTGTCAGGCTCTATCAAGTGAAAAAACAGTTTTGGCATTCATTAAAACGGTGCGAATCCTGAAATGACAATTGGAGCCGGATGGTATTTGGTGCATGAAATCTTTGTTACGTTCCCCAGGATAACTGAGAAGGCTGGGGAGGCACAAAGGTGGGAACCCACACATTCAAAAGACCGAGTGTTTCATCCGTGAGTTCCTCTTGGATAAGGAAACTGTTCATGTGAATTGGGAGAGTGGGGTAGAGGATGGGCTACAGGTGAGGGGAGGGTTTGGGCCTGTTGATGCCTCTCACCAAAGAACTCATCATTAGTTCAGGGCAGTGGCTTTGAACTTGGATCCCAGACACCTCATCACTTTCCCAGCCCTGTCCCAGGTTAATGACCTAGTGGGAACTCTTTATTCACTTTTACTCCGTTCTCCCAACTTCTTCTTCATTTGAAAGAAAACAAGGGTGGGTCTCCCCCAACTCCAAGACCCACATTGAGTTGGAGTCCCAGTTGAGGGAGTCCATTGAAACAGTA
Source organism: Mirounga leonina (assembly GCF_011800145.1). Taxonomy (NCBI): domain Eukaryota; kingdom Metazoa; phylum Chordata; class Mammalia; order Carnivora; family Phocidae; genus Mirounga; species Mirounga leonina. The sequence goes on from NW_023270436.1 coordinate 8,786,698, forward strand.
TAGCCATCAGATGTCAGTACGGCCTTCAGATTTCTACTTCACTGGAGTCCTTTTGGCAAGAGATCTCAATCAGGAGTCCTCAAACTTTGGTGTGCACAAGACTCTCCTGGAGAGCTTCTCTGATTCCTGGGGAATCATAGGCCTGGAGTGCCCTGGGATTTAGCATGTATACAAAGTTCCCTGGTGATGCTGATGCCATTGGTCCAGGGACCACCCTTTGAATAGCACCGAGGGCTTCATCTTTTGGGGTTTTCTGAACCATGCCAGGATATGATCACTGGGTCAGTGACCTGATCACCTTAGCTGGTGGCCTTATGGGAAGGTTTTGTCTGAGTGCTATGGTGATTCTTGGAATGGCAGGGCTGGATGTCTTAGCTTACAGGAGGCAAGCAAAAGGCATTCTTACTCTCCCAACAGAGATGACAGTGGTCTTTCCTGATTGTTACTTCTCTGAAACAGACAACTTGAACCAATGCTTCTCAAACTTTAATATGAACATGGATCACCTCCAGATCTTGTTTAAATACAGATTCTAATTCACTAGGACTTGGGTGGGGTCTGAGAGTCTGCATTTCTAGCAGACTCCCAGGTGATGCTGAGCTACCTTCATGGGCCACACTTTGTATATCAAGGCTCCACTGAATAGCAAGAAAACCCAGTAATATGGTTGGCCAATTCCTGTGCCTTCTTGGACTTGAATTACAGATTCAGAGCCTTGCTAAATCTGCCAAGGATTTTAATTTTTATTTATTTATTTTATTAAAGATTTTTATTTATTAGAGAGAGAGCAGGTGCATGGGGGACACAGGCAGGTGGGGGGCAGGGAGAAGGGGAGGGACAAGGAGACTTCCAGCTGAGCAACGAGTGCAGAGCACCAAGTCCCATATGGGGCTCGGTCCCATGACTCCAAGAAGATCATGACCCCAGCTGAAACCAAGAGTCAGATGCCCAACCAACTGAGTCACCCAGGTGCCCCTGCCAAGGATTTTAAAAGAGAATTTAACTTAAAAAAAAAAAAAAAGTTTTCAACTTGCTGAAGCTTCTTCCAAAAGAAAATGGCTCTCCCCAGGGGCTTCCTTTTTTCTTTTTCTCCTCGAAGGACCCTCAGACATCTTTCCTAGGAAGTCTCTATTGGGTCTTTATCTTCCAAAGGTGATTCAGAGAAAAATCTAATCCAGCAAAGGGGTCCTGGTCCTGGGAGGCGTGGAAGAATATTCCACTAAGCAAATACAGTGATTGTTCAGGATTGGGTGGGGGGTAGCCGAGATTGGTGGCCAATTGATCTCTCCTCTCATAAGAAAGAGTCCACTTGGGCATCCATCAAGCAGCGCGATGAGTTTTTGCCCATGTAAACGGGGAGGTGAGCAGGTGCTGTTAATTATTTAGGAAGAATTAAGCAGTCTGGGTGGGTGGGTTTTATGCTCTGTTTGGTAATAAAGGTTGCTGCAGAAAGGAATTTTAAAATTCAGTATTCTCATTTGCCTCATCTTGCAAAGAAGCCGAGCCTCGGTTTGACTGGTGGGAGCATCTGGAATTAATGAACCAGCCTCTTACAGTGCAGAAATCAATGTTTGCTGCATTAATTGCACGATGCTGAAGCCCCACTTTTTATTTCTGACTCGCAGAGCCATGGCCTAAGAAATCTGTCTTAAGTGGTGTTCTGGGGCTTCGCTGTTGCCTTTATCTGTCTGGGTGTGGGGAAGGAACCGCTTCTTCACTGTAGATTGTAACACAGGGAGACGTGGGGACATGGGAAACTTGGGACAAGCTGTGTGCTTTGGAAGCTCCAAAGGGGCAAACTTAAGGATCGGTTCCCTCTTGAGTAGCTGAACCCTGTCCAGACTTCCATCTCCTGAGAGTTTCCAGCTTGTCGTTTTCTTTAGGTTAAATAAGACTTTTTTTTTTTAATTTTTTTTTTTTAAGATTTTATTTATTTGAGACAGAGAGAATGAGAGACAGAGAGCATGAGAGGGAGGAGGGTCAGAGGGAGAAGCAGACTCCCCGCCGAGCAGGGAGCCCGATGCAGGACTCGATCCAGGGACTCCAGGATCATGACCTGAGCCGAAGGCAGTCGCTTAACCGACTGAGCCACCCAGGCGCCCTAGGTTAAATAAGACTTATTAAGAAAGTCTGTGTTTTTCAACTAGACAAATGTCCCTTGCCTCTCTTGCTTTTCCCACGTATTAATCCTTTGGAATGTACGCACCTTGACCCAAGATGTAGTTTGGGCACTGCTTCGGGCAGACTACCCAAGGAGGTGGCATTTAAGCCATGTTTGGAAGGAACAAATACTAGCTTGCCAGGGACGGAGGGAGGGACAGATGTAAGGACAGTCCAGGCAGAGGGAACAACATGAACAACCCTGGGGAAGAGAGGTCCTGGACTAGAGCCCTGAAGATCCTGCTAGCTAGAGTGGAGGAAGAAGCCAGGGAGCATGGATGGGTAGAGAAGGGCTGGAAAGGAGCCTGGGAAGGTGTTTTGAGGCCTTGAACATCTGGCTAAGAACTTCTAATTCCCTCTAGTAGTAGTGGGGAACGTGGCAAAATGCTTAAGTAGGAGATGAGATGACCAGTGAAGTTTTATTTTTAATTTACATACAGTAATTTTTTGTTTTGTTTTAGTATACAGTCCTCTGAGCTCTGACCACAATCAGAATATGGAACCGATTCATCACCCCCCCAAATTCCCTTATGCTGCTCCCTTATATTCAAACTCTTTACCCACCCTTTACACTTGGCAGCACTGCTCTGTTCTCTGTCTCTATAGCTTTGCCCTTTTCAGAATGTCACATAAATGGAATGATGCGGGATACATAGATATAGATACAGATATAGACATAAAACTACATACATTTTTTTAAATCTACATTCTTTCATTTACTGCATTGTGTTTGAGATTTCTCCATGTAGTTTTGTGCCTCAGAACTTTGTTCCTTTCCATTGCTGAGTCGTACTCCATTGTATGGTTCTATCACAGTTTTTATTCATTTACCTGTTGGAGGATGTTTGAGTTGTTTGCAGTTTCTGGCAGTTATGAGTAAAGCTGCTATAAACATTTGCATGCAGCTTTTTGTGTGAGTATAATTTATATCTCTCTAGGGTAAATACGTAGGGGTGGGATTGCTGGCTGATTTGATAAAGTTTATATTTAACTTTTTAAGAAGCTGCCAAATTTTTTTCTAAAGTGGCTGTACCATTTTGCATTCCTACCAGTAACGTATAAGAGTTCCAGTTGTTCCACATGCTCATCAACAGTTGGTATATCAGGGTTTTGTTTTTTTTCTTTTTCAATTGTAGCCATTCCAATAGGTGTGTCGTATTTCATTGTGGTTTTAATTTGCATTTCTCTGATGGCTAATGATGTTGAGCATCTTTTCATGTCTTACTTGCTATGTGTATATCTATTTTGGTCACGTGTCTAGTCAGATATTTTGCCCATTTCTTAATTGGGTTGTTTTCTTATTGTTGAGTTTTGAGAGTTCTCTATATTTTCTGGAAGTAAGTCCTTTGTCAGATACATGATTTGCAGATATTTTCTCCCAGCCTGCAGCTTGTCTTTTCATTTCTAAAAGTGCAGGTTTTTTTATAAAGATCACTGTAGCAGGTGGTGTTTCTAACTCTGCCACTTTCTTCCTCACTCACCACATGCCAGCCTTGCTGGCCTTCTTTTGGTCCCCTCCACGCCCAAGAAAATCAAACTCTTTCCTTCTCCAGGGTCCCTGCTGTTTGCTCTTTCTGGAATATTCTTTCCCCTGTGTCCTACGAAATCATGAATCTATTCTTGTATATTTTCTTTTAGAAGCTTTGTTGTTTTAGTATCTATGTTTAGATCTCTGATTCATCTCAAATTAATTTTTTTGTATGGTGTGAGGTTGTATGGTGTGAGATTTGAGGGTCATTTTTCCCCCCATGTGGATATCCTGTTGTTCCAGCACCACTGTTTAAAAGAATTTCCTTTTCCCTTTAGATTGCTTTGGTGCCTTTTTTTCAAAAATCAAATGAGCATCTATGTGTGGGTCTGTTTCTGGGTTCTTTATTCTGTTGAATTGATCAATATGTCTATCCTTACAGCAATACTATATTGATTATATCTTCACAGTAAGTTTTGAAGTCAGATAGCTTGTCCTCCAACCTTGTTTTTCTGTTTCAAGATTTCTTTGGATATTCTGTGTCCTTTGAATTTTCATATAAATTTTAGAATTGGCTTGTCAGTTATTACAAAAACAAAAATCTCTTAGGACTTTGATTAGGACTGCATTGAATCTGTAGATCAATTTAGAGAGAATAAAATTTCTAAACAATGCTGAGTCTTCTGATCCATGAACATGGTATGTCTTCATTTTCTTTCTCCTGCTCTTCCTCTTGCTTACTTCTGTTCCTTTTTCAGGTGCCATCTCCTGAAGGAGGTCTTTGTTGCCTCCTGATTAGATGATATAGCTCCTGTTTTACACTCTGGTGCCCCCTCTCTTTCTGCTTGGCACTGGTCACAATGGTAATATTATTTGCATGATTATCTGTTTTATGTCTGTCTCCCGCCTCTAGATGATAAGCTCCATAAAGGCAGGGATCAGGTCTGTGTTGTTCACAGACTGGCACACGGTTAAGTTTTCAATAAAGATTTACAAATGAACAAATGCCTTCCTGCTCTTATGACATACATTTCAGGTCACTGACTATTGTCATTCACAATTTGATGCACACCTTGGTCTCTGTTTGCTAATAGAGAAACCAAGGCCTAACCCTCCAAACCCTTTCTAGACCTTCTGCCTAACTCTCAGTTCCTGCTGACATGCAGTATATGTTGAGAACTTCTGTTTACTTGACAGGTAGATATGTGTAATTATGATTTTTTAAAAATGAAAATTTCAGGTAATGATTATTATACAGAGGATTAGTTTGTTTGGGGGGAAAAAAGGTGTTGCTTTCACTGCATTAGTTGGAGCATTTGAAAAACCAGTGGCAGAATCTTGATTGAATTAGGCTGTGCTCATAATTAGGAAATGCCAAGGCCTGCACAATGTTGAGAAGTGGTGAAAACAAAGTGATGAAATTAAGAACCTCTTTTTTTTTTTGTAATGCTTAAGAAGTTGGCAGTTGAAGGGCTTTGTGTTGTTAACTAATTGGTTTGTGGACATCATTTGGATATATAGATTTCATTCTGCATTTTGATTGTAAGTCGATATATAGGCCCTGGTGTTAATTAAATCCCTGGGGTAAGCATTTCTAAGGAAGACTTTAGGAAGAACTTTCTGAGAAGGAGGGAAATTGTTCAGACAAGTGGCCAAGGCATATTGTAGAATGTCAGTGATTCAAAGCAAGATGAGAAAGAGAGAGAGATGCAAGAATGTAGACTTCTCTGCAGGAAGAGATCAGAGATACAGTTTACTCTGAATTAGATCTAGAGGTAGTTAATTCAAACAAAACAAAAACTTGATTGGAATTTTTTGGACGCTTGATGATGAAGTGCAGTGGAAATAATCCAACTTTATCATAATCAGAGATCATAATTTCCTCCAGTGGTAATAGCTTGTGTTTTAGATAATGCACTCTCTCATTTTAGTTGCACAACAGCCTGGAAATGTAAGAGTAAATTTGATCCTTGTTATTATTCCCATATCACAGATCAGCAAACTGAGGTTCAGAAAACTGATGTGATTGGCTTGAGATTACAGATCTAGCAAGTGGCAGATTCAAATGTAGGTTTTGGACAGTTAATACCAGACCTTATTCCCTGTATCTTGCCAGTGAGCCAGTACTAGTTAAAGTTTCCTGTTAAAGGCATTTGGTCCAGGTTGAGGATAGGATAAGAGTTTTGGGGTGACATTTGTAGTTTTGGAGACTCTGGAGATATTCTTAATAGTAATGAATGCTGTTTATTTAGCCATGTATCAGTCAGTATAGGCTATATTATATTGCAGTAACAAAAGACAAATTTCAATGGCTTAACACAGCAAAGGCATATTTCTTGCTTACCTGACATGTCCAAGGTTTCATATCCATTATGGGTGGGCAGTGGGCTCTGCTCATCACAGTTATTCAAGGACTCAGGCTAATGGACGGCTCTAGAGCTTCTTGTGGCAACAATAAAATGCTTGATTCTGGAAGTGACACATCATCTCTGCTTTCAACTCATTGGCCAAAGCTAGTCACATGACCTTACTCAGGCACAAGGAGTCAATAAGTGCAATACTACCTTGTGCACAGAAGTATTAATGACTGACATAGCCCCCAGTGAAGAAGTAGTTCATCTAATCCTATACAAACATGTAAGATAATCATGAGAGCTAAAGTTTATTGATTATTTACCATGTGCCATATATTGTTTATCTAGAAAAGAACATTTAGCCCCTACATCAGGTAAACACTATAATTATCTCCATTTTACAGATGAGGAAACAGAAGTTCAGAGAGGTAAGTTACTTGTTCAAGGTCACAAAGTAGGAAGTGGCTGAGCCAGTATTTGAACCCAAGCTGTCTTGGCTGCAGAGCCCATATTATCATAACCCCATTTAAAAGGTGAGAAATCTGAGGCTCAGGAAATGAACCAACGTGCCAAGGTCATCCTGTCAGGAAGCAACCACAGTTCCTTTACCTTACTATGTTTGCCATGTGAATTCTGTTAGTAACTACGAGCTATCTCTCCCGTGGTTATTTTCCTGTATGGACAACTCCAAACTCTCTCTTGGCCTTGTGAGTCCCTGAAGTGACTATTGTGCTAGTCACCATGAAAGCCAAATGTTAAATTTCCAGGACTCTTGCAAGACATTATTAAAAGTAAAGTTACACGAACTTACTGTGGTTAAATAAATTATATTTATTTCAAACCAAGGTAATAATATTCAAAACTCCTCACTGCCTAATTACTTTACTATTATATGCTCTTAAGATTACTTACATCTATCACATCTGTATAAAGAAATACTATATAATGATGTGCTACTCTACATCTCTTCCTAACTCTGCATTCAGTGATGTCCAGTTGGTAGATTGAAGTTGTCCATAGTGGGAGTATTTATACCACAGAAATGAGCAAGCACTAGCAATCAGGGCTTTTTTTTTTTTTCCCCTCCAATTGTTAAACATTTACTAGCACACCACTGCCTGCACCCTGCCTGCTTTCACCATTGAGTAACAACATCTGTGTCAGTCCAGGACCTGCTGGCCCTCCCAGTGGCCCTGGGTCCAGGGGCAGGCCAGCTTCCATGAGGCCGCTGCATTGGACTAACAGTCTGCATTCACCCTTGAAAATTTAATGCAAGGTTGATGCCCCTCTGTTCAAGCTACTGGTTCTTAACCTTGGCTATCCATTGGAATTACCTAAGAGAGCTTTAAAAAATACAGATTTGGGGGGCACCTGGGTGCTCAGTCAGTTAAGCATCTGACTCTTGGATTCAGCTCAGGTCATGATCTCAGGGTCCTGGGATCGGGCCCCACATCAGGCTCTGTGCTTGGTGCGGAGTCTGCTTGACCCTCTCCCTCCCCCAGCTCACGCACTCTCTCTCTCTCAAATAAATAATAAATAAAATCTTAAAAAAAAAACCAAAAAAAAAACGGAAAACACAGATTTTCTGCAAGACCCACCACCAGGGTATCTAATTTAATTGAACTGGTGTGTGGCCTGGGCATGAGGATTTTTTAAAGCTTTCCAGTTAAAGCCAGAGATTTATAGCTCCAAGTAAACCCAATGTGTGAAAAACCTGGGCCATCAAAGAAAACCTGGGGGATTGGTGATTTAATTCTAGAAAGCTTTCTTTCTTTCTTTCTTTCTTTCTTCTTTTATTTTCCTAACAATATTCTGTGAAGAACACTACAGGGCAGGAGATGGCAAACTTTGTCTTTAGAAACCCAGATAGTAAGTATTTTTCACTTTGTGGGCTATATGGTCTGTGTCACAGAATTCACCTCAGCACTAGTGTGAAAGCAGCCATAGATAAGATGTTAACATGATAAGATGATAACATGCCTGTATGCTAATAAAACTTTATTTATAAAATGAGATAAGCCAGACTATGTGCCATAGTTCTCCAGCCACTATCTGATATGGTATTACTTTGAATGGTGGCCATGCCTGTGCAAAGAGTTCTTAAAATCTATGCGTACAGTCACCTTGAATGTTCATCCCATTAAGTTGACAGGTTGAGTACTCCTCCGATTCCCTAAAATTCTTTAAACAGTTTTAGCTGTTTTCACTTGTCTGATAGGCAAAAATCTACCATTGCCAGATGGTTCTTTTAAGGTGAGGATCCCTTCTGTCTTGTTCTCCCAGTGTAGTCTTGACCCTTGGGCCGCATTTAACAGATACTTGTTGGATGAACACATTGATCAAATGACTAACATTTAGTATATTTTTGCAAAAACCTTGTAGAGAAATTCAAATGTCGACAAAAAGAGAAAATAGTGTGGGAAATCTGCACACACCCATCTCTGCAAGTCCAACACTGCATTGAAGTTGCTTGCTTGGTTGTGCTTCTCTAAATTCCATAAGGACTGGGATCACGTCCATTAGCCTGTACTCTGCTATATGCCCCAGTGCTTGAACAGGGTCGGGCATGTAGTAGGTGTGCTCAGTGAACATTGTTGGATAAATGAAAGAATGAATGAATAACAAGCTGGTGCATTTAGATGTGATTTATAGACTTCTAGCAGGTTCACTAGCAATTGCATAGACTTGGCAATATTGTGGGTTAAATCATGATTCCTTCCATTTAAAACCACAAGTTGTCATAGTTCTGCATCTGCAGGAGATATCAAAATCCCTGGAGATCTTCTTAACCCTGTGGTTCCCTGACCCCACTGCAAGGTATTGGGTTGTTGACAAGACTGGCATATGGGGAAGCCTGGTGGAATCTAGCACATGAAGAAGAATCTAGCTTCCTCCCACCCCAGCACTGCCCAGTGCTCCTTTGATACTTTACTGTGCTTGTGAGGAAGGGAGTGACCACAAAAAATCAGGTCTAATTTAAACCCCTTTAAAAGTTACCAGGCTGCTGGAGATTAGTTTAGAGAAAATATATCGGGGGTCTGCTTTGATTTGCAATTTAAGATAAATGTAGGAAACGTGTTTTTGCTTCCTAGGAGAGGATTATGTTGCTTTGCAAGTTGGGTCTTTGTCACTTTTGATTTTAGAACACTTGCTCGTGCTTCCAGTAATGAGCCAAAACCAAACCACACTGAGACCAGCCCAGGAGGTCCTGCTGTCTCAGAAACCCAAAGTATTCTTGTTTCCACTGAACTCCTATGTCTGGATTCCCGCCTATCGCCCACCAGACTTTTAAGGGCTCTGCTCTTGGGTTGCATCAACACTGGCAGTTTATTTCGGACATAAACAAATCTTGTTAAACAACATAAACAAATCTTGTTAAAATTGTTAAAAAAAGGCGGGGGGGGCGCCTGGATGGTCAGTCGGTTAAGCGTCTGCCTTCAGCTCAGGTCATGATCCTGGGGTCCTGGGATGGAGCGCCGCATTGGGCTCCCTGCTCAGCAGGGAGTCTGCTTCTCCCTCTGACCCCTTACCCCACTCTCTGCTCGTGCTCTCTCTCTCAATAAATAAAATATTTAAAAATAAATAATAAAATTGTTTTAAAACCCCCTAACTTAGTACCTTATATTTTGGGGTGAATTGTTCTTTACCATATTGATTCAATGTGGATGGTAGCCTGTGCTCAAGTAACTATTGTAAATCACCCAGTAGTTCTCAACCAGGGTAGCAGTGAACTTGGTCAGATTTCAGATTTAGTAAACATGATCATGGAGCTTAAAATGGAAGGCAGAGAATGAAATAAATATATTTCCTATATACAGTTCCTTCATACTTTCCTTATTGACTAATTGGTCTGATAAGAGAGGCATGGTTTTAAGAAAATTTTTCCAATTGTAAAACATCTGTATAAGTTATAATCCATGGTTGCTTTAATGAGAGGTGTCGTTATAGGTATGAATCAGACACCCCTTGAATGGTGGAGCATTTAGGGTGAGGTCTTGCCTTCCCAACTTCTTAGGTTTACTCTTCACATGACTCTGGCAGTGAACCCCTTCCACTGATATTTAAAATATATGTGCTCTTTCTAGGTGCTATATGTTCCTTGAAAACAAATCACTCCTGGGTGAGTAAATCACATTTCTGCAGCTAATATCAGAACACCATCCTCCATCCTGCATGCAGTCCCCTGCTGGAAGTTTCTGGTTGGACTGCCTGAGTGCTGTGTGCTCTAAATATAGCCATTTAAAAAGAAGATTATGGCCCGTCCACTTGGGACTGCTAAAAAGCCTTTCACGATAACTCTTGAAAGCCCGATGCCTTTAATCCTTAACTTTAATTTAAAGAAATCTCAACTCATATTCCATTTTCCACATTCTCTGGCTGCCCCCACCCTTGTCCTCCTCTACAAATCTGTTGATTTCTTCCCCCTTCTGTTAGTGAAGAATAAGACTCTTAAGAGTATAGTAGCTTCTGGAGCAAGGGTAAGCTAAGCTGTTTTAATTTCTTGCAAGGATGTGTTTATAGAATAAAATCAAGTCAACACTCAAGAGTATATACACCCCTTTACAGAGATGGGGAGAATTAATCAGGCCTGAAAGTTCGGAATATAAAAAAGGGGGGGTAGGAAGGATGTTTCATCAAACTGAACTGCTCTGGGAGATGCAAAGATAAAAGGATTTCCCTCTCCAAGTGCCTTAAATATTGGCAGGCAGTGGGGTCAAGATTTTTTCTTTTGTTGTTATGGAAAGCCATACAGATAATTAATGCTGTTGAAAGAAGATTGTTCTGTTGGCGTCTGTGAGGCTGGCCCCCCAGTCTGGGATCTTCTGGAAAGAAACAAGTCAGGGAAAAAAGTTATGTACCGGGGGAGATCTTGCCAATTTACACCAGCAATAAATAATGTCCGAAGAGCAAACAGCCACTGGCTAGTTCCTCGTGACTGCAGATATTTGATAGGGGGGACACAAGTTAATGCAAGCAGTAAACTTTAAATGGAATAGAGGACCCATCTACCCAACCCCACCCCATTCTGTCCCAGACTTCTTCTTTTAAACAATAATTATTAAAGAAAGGAAGTTGCGACAGAAGCCCAGGAAAGTTATGCATCGGCTTTGATATTTACAGTTTTTATTTCTTCCTCGATGGACGGTCTTTGCTTTAATTTAATGGGCAGGAAATGTTTGATCCCTTCCTTAGATGTCAGATGCAGCCACGGGGTCTGGGAGTCCTGACCAGCCCTGCTGGGCCCTCAGGAACCTTCTGTGCCTCTGGCTGACCCAGTCCTGGAGGAACTGAGGGAAACTTAACTTCAGAGTAATAACGGGAATAATTAATATTCGCTCACCACATAGAATGTGCCAGATCTTGTGCACTGTGTATACATTAGCTCCCTTAATCCTCATAAAACCCATGGAGGGTGGTGCTATTTTTGGTCCCATTTTATACATAAGGAAACTGAGGCTCAGAAGGGTGAAGCTCACAGCTAGCAAATTCAGAACTGGGATTCGAACCTTGGCAGTCTGGCTCCTGTTGACACTTTTTAATTGAAGCAACGTTCATATAACATAAAATTAACGATTTTAAAGTGAACAATTCAGTGGTATTTAGTACATTCACAGTATTATACAACCACCCCTTCTATTTAGTTCCAAAACCCTTTTATCACCCACAACAGGAAACCCCGTACCCATCAGGAGTCACGCTCCATTTACCCCTCCTTCCAGCTGTTTTGGAAGGGAGCTATGTTGCTGTGTGGTGGGGCACTTCTAGCTTTAGCCCTGGATGCAGGAAACATCCGTCCATCCATTCATTCACTCATTCATTCAACGAATTCACTCATTCAGCAAATATATTTTGAGCACCAGCTTTATGGCAGACCCTGTGCCAGACACTAGAGGCACATTGGTGAACACACTCATGGTCCCTGCATTTTGAGTCTCACAGTCTAGAGATGGAGGGGACATGTGAAGCAGAAACTGCAAATTCAAATTCCTCCAAGTGTCCAGTAGGTAGGATTAATGAAGGAAGAGGAGCAGATGTGAGACTATAGGGAGTGGTAGAGACTGTAGCTAATTAATTAGAGAGTGGATACCTAGGCTAATGGCTCTAACTAATGATTGCCAGGTGGGAATGCAAGCACAGTGTGGTCAGATCTCCCTATTTTTAAAGGAAACTGGAAATCTGGATCTTTGAATAAAATCCTTGACATTTAAGATACAGCAGAAACTAAACAAAACGCATTTACAAAGGCCAAATGGGCCACCAGGTTATAAACTGTATTAGTCAGGGTTCTCCAGAGAAACAGAATGTGTATGTGTGTATGTGTGTGTAGTGTGTGTGTGTAAAGACATTTATTATAAGGAATTGGCTCACACCATGATGATGGCTGAGAAGTCCCAAGATCTGCAGATGGCAAGCGGGAGACCCGGGAGATCCATCGGTGTAATTCCAATCGAAATCCAAAGGCCTGAGAACCAGAAGAGCCAATGGTTTAAGTTCTAGTCTGTAAGCCAACAGGCTCAAGACCCAAGAAGAGCCAGTGTTTCAGTCTGAATCTGAAGGCAGGGAAAAAGCCAGTGTCCTAGTACAAGTCAGGCAGGGGGAATTCCCCCTTACTAGCCAGAGGGTCAGCCTATTGTTCTATTCAGCCTTTCAACTGATTAGACAAGGCCCACCCATCCAGGGGAAGGCAGTCTGCCTCACTCAGTCTACCAATTCAAATGTTAAATCTTATCCAAAAACACCCTCACAGACATAACCAGAATAGTGTTTGACTGAATATCTGGTCAAGCTGACGCATAAGATTAACCATCATAAGTCTACCCCTTGTCAGCTTGGCACCATAAACATCTCCTTAAACGATATTTAATTTCCAAATAGAGACAATAACAAGGTCATAATCCCACATAACAAGATACAGCTATCCTACGTACAACCAAAAATGCACTAACCCCTTCACCAAAACAGGAGGTAAAGTCCTAGATGAGGTTTACTCCTCTCTTGTTCTGGGCCCCACTCAAAACCAGCAGCTTTTCAGGTCACTTGGTAAATTGGCCCAAGTGACGTGCCCAAATGAGGAATATGTTGCCTCCAGAATCTAAAGAGGTCCACTAGAGATTGTGCCCTTTTATTTAGCTGTAAGAAAGGGCCAAAAACAGCAATTATCCTTCATCTTAGACAAGATATGTCAACATGCCCCACACTCCTGGACTCCTAGAAATTTCACTGAGTAAGAAGACCCTGCATTTTTGTCAGATTTATTTTCCACCCTCTGACACAGAAGTCTTACCAATAAATCTACAGTATTGCTACTTCTTGCTCGCTAGGTCCAGTCAGCATAATGCCATCAATGTAATGGACCAGTGTGACATCTTATGCAAGTTTCCTGCAAACCAAATTATGACATACTCCTGGAGAGTTGATATGCCTCTGAGGTAGGACAGTGAAGGTGTATTGCTTACCTTTCCAGCTGAAAGCTAACTGCTTCTGGTGGGCCTTATTTATAGGTATGGAGAAAAAAGCATTTCGCAGATCAATAGTTGCATACCAGGTACCAGGGGATGTGTTAATTTGCTCAAACGGTGAAACCACATCTGGTACAGCAGCTGCAATTGGGAGTCACTGCTTGATTAAGCTTACAGTAATCCACTAACCTTCTCCAAGATCCATCTGCCTTCTGCACAGGCCGAATAGCCCAATCGAATGGGGATGTGGTGGGAATCACCAACCTGCATCTTTCGAGTCCTTGATGATGGCACTAATCTTGGCAATCCTGTCCCGAAAGTTCTGTTGCTTTGGATTTGTGATTTTCCTAGGAGAGGCAGTTCTAGTGGCTTCCACTTGGCCTTTCCCACCATCATTGCCCTCACTCCATAGGTCAGGGAGCCAGTGTGGGGACTCTGCCAGCTCCTGAGTACATCTGTTCCAACTCTGTGTTTCAGGACTGGGGAAATAACCACAAGATGGCTTCGGGAACCCACTGGGCTCACTGTGAGACAGGCCTGAGCTAAAATTCCATCCATGACCAGACCTCCATAAGCCCCTACTCTGGGTGAACTACAGTGACATTTTGGGTCTCCTTGAATTAGTGTCAGTTCAGAGCTAGTAACCGGTAGTCCCCCAAAAGTCTGACTATTTTCTTTTCCCCAGTGTAGAGTCACCCTGGTAAAAAGGCCAAAGGGTCCCTTTGGGGAAAGCTGTGAGAAAGATTTCACAATATACATTTTCCATAGTATACCAGAGTCCTTCCTCGAGGGGACTTGGCCTCCCTTCCATTCAGGGGATTCTGGGTCTGTAAACTGGCTCAAGTCTGGGAATTGATTGAGAGACTGTAACTTTCTCTGTTTTTATGATTCGGGTTAGACTTACGTTCACTTGACCTAGAACTTTCTGCTTACACAGACCAAGTTAGAATTTAGTTAAGTTTCCTTATCTGTTCCACGTCTAGGAATACCTTGATCGACTAGCCAATAATGTAGGTCTGGGTGAGCCAAACTATTCTGATTGTGGCTTTGACTCTGCTGTCCATTACAGTAACCAAGCTCATCTTTCCTTTGGCGGTTCCTTTGGCGGTTGAGTGCCATCATTTGGCCATTGCTGCACCGGGATCCATTATTCCTCTTGCATTTGTGATTCCCAATTCAGTGACTGCAGTTACCACTGTGAGGTCTGGTCTGCAGAGAACAACGATCACAGAGCTCTTCAAGATTGCCAGGACTCCCCTTGCAAATTTATTTCTCACAGTTGTGATGAAAAGTGTGTCTTCTGAACCTTCCCAGGATGGGTGTGTAGGTTTTAAATGATAAATCCACTCTAACAGTCCAATCTCTTTGAATCTCTTCCCCTACATCAATCTAAGGCAAGTCTGGCATTTCCAGTTACTCACTGCGGGCCACTTTTTGGTCCACTTTTTAGCCAGCCAACCAACCAGTTAGAGTCCTTTCTGATGCCCAGGCTGCAACCTGAAATCTAGAATCTCTGCTTAGTGAGCCCCTATCAATAATCCAACTTTATGTTCCTTCCACCATTATACCACATTCTTAATATCCACTCCCACATATATTCCTAAGATTTCTGTCTGCATAAATTAGAAAAGTCAAGTAGTTCTTTTGGAGTGTAGCACACCTCTTCATGGGTTGCACTTTGTACCTTACCTTTAGGGGCCTGCTGGGACTTGAGCCTAGTTATAAGTCTAGGAGCAAAGAGGGGGTGGAGGTGGGTCCTGGGGAGAATTAGCTTTGCCTCAAATGGCAACTCCTTTAGGGGAGGCATTACAGATTCCTTAAGCAATGCAGCGTTGATCCCCTCAGATAGGAGATAGAGAAGCCATTCCCACTGTGGGCGAGGAGGCCTTCTTTCACTAACAAAGAAGCCTCATCAAAATTTAGGAGTTCAGTGTCCCAGATTTCATCAGGGTCTTCTTGTATGTCCCCATTCCAGCTTTAAGGATCTGATTCTTTCCCCTTCGATGCCCTCACTTCAACAGTAGACACCTTATAAACAAAGTTCTCTAACCCTCGTGAGATTTTACAGTCCACCTAATATATTCTTTTACTAAATTCCCTTTCTCCTGAAAACAGTAGCCACACTACAAGGCTGAGAGTTCATCTTGCATTGTAATTCAGTAAGTTGCAGGATGAAATTCTGGGATTGATTTTCAGCAATCTCAGCCCTGCAGCCACAGGCTGTAAGGGTCTCCTGGGGGCACAGAGAAGATTTCAGATCATTTATGTGGTGCTTGAGCTGGGAATTCGAATTCCTGAGCTCATCCTTTTCTTTCCCCACTTTGTCCAGCAACATTGGAGCAACTAATCTCATTATAATTCATTATTTTGCCAAAAATATTGAAAGTATCATATACACAGTCACTCAGATCCCTGCTCCTTATATGTGGTTGATTAGGAGTACCCAGTGGTGATATTTTGCATCTCTCTATTGCCATATTGCACCATGGACTATTGGTGCTCTCTTAACTTCTGGAAATAGACTCATTAAAGCCCTTAAATCTAATCGGATTAGTGAGACAGTTCCAAGAAGCCCTGTATCAATTCAGAAAACTCATCCTTAAAATTCTGTTCCTTTAGAACCACTCTCAGTATCAAAATCTGCATTAGGGTTTTCCAGAGAAATAGATCCATCCAACAGGAAGAGCGAGAGAGAGAGAGAGAGAGAGTGTGTGTGTGTGTGTGTGTACACAAAGAGATTTATTATAAGGAATTGGCTCATGCAATTTTAGAGGCTGAGAGGTCCCACAAGCTGGAGACCCAGGAGAGCTGATGGTGTAGTTGAACCAAATACGTTCAGAGTCACTCAGGCTCTGATAGAGATGTGAAGGAAATGTCCGGGGAGATCAACTGAAATCTGCTTGGAGGGGTCAGGAAGGGCTCGGAGGAAGTGACACTTGAACTGTGTTGTGAAGGATGAGGAAAGGTTTTCCAGGAAAACTGGGTGGGAATCGGAACTCCGGCATAAAGACCATGAGTGCTTGGGTTCCTACAGCTAGTTCAGTGTGACCTAAACCAAGATAAGTGTGGGGACGTGACAGGGACACATGTGGGGAGTGAGGTAGGCAACTGTGAGAGCCACAGGAATTATCCAGGGCTTCAAGCAGGGAAGTGGCTGTGTATACTAGGAACTGCTCTGAGGGTTGTATACTGAGAACCTACTGTGTGCCAGGCCTTAGGGTTTCAGTGGTGAGAACAGAGGAAGTCCCTACCCTCTTGGAGCTGACATTCTAGAGGGAGAGTAAGACCATAAGTGATAGAAGAGTGAAATATGTGGTCAGTCTTTGGTAGTAAAGTGATGTGAGAAGGAAGACAGGGGTGCCAGGTGTGTGTGTTGGGGGAGCAGAGTCAGGGTAGAGCTAATGTGGTTCTAAATAGGGGCTTACTGAGACTTTTGGGCCCTTGAAGGATTTGAATAGGGCAGCCATGAGGATATCTTGGAGAAAGCATTCCTAGCAGAGCGAGCCACCAAGGCACTATGCAAAATGGCACGGCCACTATGGGAAACGGTTTGGTGGTTTCTCAATAAGTTATATAACCCAGCAATTCCACTCCCAGGAATGTACCCCAAAGAATTGAAACAGCTGTTCAAACAAAAACATGCACGTGTATGTCCATAGCAGCGTTATTCACAATAGCCGAAAAGGTGGAAACAACACAGTGTCCATTAACAGACAAACGGATAAACAAAACATGGTCTGCCCATACAGTGGAATATATGATTTCAGCCATAAAAGGGATTAAAGCACTGATACATGCTACAACATGAATAAACCTTGAAAACAGTATGCCAGATGAAAGAAGCCAGTCACAAAAGGCCACAGAGTAAATGACTTCATTTCCACAAAATGTCTAGAATAGGCAAATCCACTGGAACAGAACACAGGGTTGCCAGGGGCTGGGGGGAAGAGGAAATGGGAAATGAGTACTTACTGGTTTTGGGGGTGATGAAATTATCTAGAACTAGATAGAGGTGATTGTTGTACAACTCTATTAGTGTACTAAATGACATGGAACCAAACACTTTAAAATGGTTCAAATGCGGGACAGCTGGGTGGCTCAGTCAGTTAAGCCTCTGACTCTTGATTTAAGCTCAGATCGTGATCTCAGGGTGGTGAGATCGAGCCCCGAGTTGCACTCAGCCGAGGTCTGCTTGTCCCTCTCCCTCCCCCTCTGCCCCTCTCCCCTTGCTCTTGTGCTCTCCCACTGTCTTTCTAATACATACATACATACATAAAATAGTTCAAATGTTAAATTTTGTGTGATGTGTACTCTACCACAATTAGTGCCTAATGATTGAAGGGAGAACGAGGAA
Organism: Mirounga leonina; assembly: GCF_011800145.1. Classification (NCBI taxonomy): domain Eukaryota; kingdom Metazoa; phylum Chordata; class Mammalia; order Carnivora; family Phocidae; genus Mirounga; species Mirounga leonina. Next base: position 8,804,494 of record NW_023270436.1, read on the forward strand.
GCTGGTGTGCATAGGGTCTGGGTGGAGACTTTGGCCTTTACTGCCAGTAAGCTAGGAGCCATGGAAGGTCTGCAGCAGAATAGTGAGGTCATGGACTTGGGTGCTGGCTCTGGCTGCCATTGGAGGGTAGACTCAAGGGACTGTGCAAAGGAGCCAGGAGACCCATGGGGAGGCTGCCATGGCCATCCACACGTGTCGCGAGGGGGTTGAGAAGGCGGGGGAGGGCGTGAGAAGGGTTGCAATTTCTAGCTATCATTTGAAAGTCGAGCCGTAGGGCTTGCTGATGGTTGCATGTAAGATGTGAGAGAGTAAGAGGCGTCCAGGATAACTGAGGTTTTAGCCTGCACTGAGGGAAGGATGGAGCTGCTCTTTCCCAAGATGGGAGCCCCTGGGAGAGGAGTGGGTGTATGGAGGAGAGCAGCAGGGAACCTGCACTGACCTCACCAGAGCAGACGGGAGGCAAGGTTTGGGGGGGTCGGGAACAGACCTGCAATTGAGCAGCCTCAGGAAAATCTGCAAGGGCAACGTGGTCAGGAGTTTTGTGTCCAAAAATAAAGTGATGGGAACTTTATCAAGCCCTCACTGGGAGCCAGGCACTGAGCTCTTGGCCTGCGTCATTTCATTTAAGGGACACAGGCCCCCTGAGGTGGCAACAGTTGTTAACCATTTTACAGGTGGGTGTGGAAGGCTCAGAGAAGTTAAGAGACTTGCCCGAGGTCACCCAGCAAGTAAGTGGCTGGCCAGTATTTAACTTCCAGGAACCTGGCTCCAGGACCTATTGCTTGTTTTTCAGGGAATGGTGGTTTCCCAGGGCAAGAGCCAGTGCCTTTGAAGGCAACACAGGAATTTGCAGGTTCTTGCTGTCAGAAGTCCCAGGTGGGTGGGGAGGGGTCAGGATTTGGTCTAAGAATACTCTGTGGGGGGCAGCTCAGGGCCAGAGGTGAGAGACTTTGGTCCAAGGCAGTCTCATTGCCCTCCTTCTTATTCTGCTGATATTGTAATTATTGTTATTATCAAAGTCAATCACTCTGGAGAAGGGAAAGTTCTGGAAGGGAAATCACCAAAAGTTTACCAGAGGTTTTTCTTAGGTGACGAGATTTTTCAAAAGTTTTTATTATGGAAAATTGTAGACATCCACAGAAACAGGAAAATACAATGAACCCCCTTGTCCTGATCATCCAACACCAACTGTTGTCAGCATCCTGCTGTTCTGATCTCATTTATCCAACTGACCCCCTCCACTTTTTTTTCCTAGAATATTCTGGAAACCTCAGAGAGGTTGTTGCACTCATAGATGGTAGTGGTGGGATTTTGAGCGATCGTTATTTTTGATTCATCTGGATTTCCTAGTTTGTGTACAGAGATGTGTATTTTTTGTCTGGCTTTAAAAATTGCTGAACTTTTGGGCACCTCTGTTTCCTCATCTGTAAAATGGGGCTGCTAACAGGAGTCGGTGAGCTTATCTCTGTAACATGCTAACACATTGCCACAACATAGGTGTTGCTGTTTGTGTTATTATTTTGAATGAGGTGTGATTTTTAAGGCGTAGATTCTGCTTTCGGGCTCTTGACCAGAACATGAGCTGCTCTGCTCAGAACCATCATCCCCTTGCCCTCTTGGCCTACCCCACCTGGCAGGTACATATACAGGACATGGTGAGAGCCTAGGTTCTCCCACTGGCTAGGAGACCCCCTGCTGGCTCCCAACTTCTCTGTCTCCACATCTGTATGTCGAGATTGTCACAGCACCCATAGGGCTGCCCCATAGGGCTGCTTTGCATGAATGGAATGAACTAGTGTGAATTAAGGTGCAGTACGGTGCTTGGCATACAGTAATTGTTGATTGGCACCCTCTCTCTAGTCTCTGTTTGGGATGAGCATGGGGCTGGGACAGGAATGAGGTGTGGAGTCACCAGCCAGTGGAACAAGCTTTGGCCACCATGCAATATAGTCAGGTCACCTGGGTCCAGCCCTGCTGTGAGGTTTTAGACAAGTGTCTTAACCTCCCTGGGCATCCATATGAAAAGCTCTAGCTAGCCTGGGCTGTAGAAAGCTGCAGAGGTTGGGGCTTCAGCTGTCGGGACTCCTGCACCCCTACCCTTCTCCACGCGCCCCCGCCCGAGTCCCCCTAACAGCGGCCACAGCCAGGCAGGCTGGCGGGAGGGGCTTGGCATGAGGACCAGCAGATGCCAGTCTCGCTCTGCGCACAGATGTATCTGCCAGTTTCTGATGGGGAGAAGCGATCTGGGAGTCGCTCACTTCATTGATAATTAAATTCAAATTAAGAGAGATTTGCATTTATCAAAAGCCTGTTTGACAAGGTGTCACTGTTCCCATCCAACACCCAGGCAGGCGCTGGGGAGCCTGGGGAGTGGGCAAGGGGAGGTGCAGCTACGTGGGGATAGGAAGGGAGTGACGGGTAGGGGCAGGGGAATGGGGAGAACAGCAGAGAGGCTACCTGTCAGCCCTTCATTATTACAGAGGGTCGTGGCTCAGTGGTAAATGGGTTGAAGCACTGTGTGGCCTTCATCAGACTGCTTAACCTTTCTGAACCTCAGTTCCCTACAGCAGTCCCCAGGGGCTCCTTCCAAGGAGATGGACTGCTACTGTTTGGCTTTGGGTTAGGCAAGGAATCCCCAAGCCTCCCACCCTTCTTGGCTGGAAGCAGAAGGACCATGGATCTGTGGGGGATGTTGGTGGTGCCCCCCCCCGCCGTACCCCCACCTCCCTCCGCCAGCTAGTGCTGCCAGCCATTGTGAGTTGGCTAATAGCAGCTCCCCACTGTTCCCCTTTCCAGGGAATTCTCAACCTCCATGAGCTGCCCACCCAGAGATGTCCCATCCTACCCCACCCTGGGGGCTGACTGATTCAGGGGACCAACAGCCTGGCTCCTTCCTTTAAGGAAGGACTGCCCTTTGGTACCCTTCACCCTCCAGAGCTCCCCCTGGGATCAGGTGGAGACTAGACTCCTGCTGAACCCACCTCTCTGCCCAACTTCTGCCTAGGCCCCCGCCTGCTTCCCTCACTCCCTCCAGGTTCCTTCTGAGTGCCTTCCCTCCATGAGTCATCTGCACAAGAATCCCCATCTCGGGTTCTGCTTGTAGAGCATCCAGCCCAGGACAGAACCCAATCCAGACTCAAGTCCCATCTTCAGTACTGTGTGATCTCCAGCAGGTTGTCAGCCTCCCTGAGACTTATGGGGCACATGGGATAAGATAGGCCCCACTTCTTTGGGTTGTTTGCTAGAATCAGGGAAAATTGTGGATGTGACATTCCTTCTTGTCAACTAGATGCTCTCTTCAGAGGTGAGAAGGATCCTGTTTGTCTGAGTGGTCCGAGTGTGCTTGGTAGGAAGAGAGTGGAGAAGGTTTGGGGAGCAGAAAAGAGAAAGGTGTATGCTGGGGACAGGGGGGTGATTCAAGAGATGTTTAGGAAGCAGAATGTTGAGGGTTTAGTGGTAGATATAGAGAGGAGAGAGGGATGGTCAAGGATGACTCCTAGGGTTGAAGGGCTAGGTGGGGGATAGAGCCCCTCTTGAGATGCAGGAATCTCCTCATACCCCTGGGAACCCTCCAGATGAAAAGGTCAGTGCTCCTGTTGGGGAGAAGTATAGCCTTCACTTGCTGTGTGATTCTGGGCAAGTCACTCTTCATCCCTGGTCCTTAGTTTGCTCATCGGACAATCGTAACCTCTCTCCTGCCACTGACAGTCAAAGGGTCTATATGGTGGGCTCAGTGAAGTAATATTGTCCTCACCACAGATATATCTCTAAGGAAGTGAGGTAGCAAGAAGCACCAAAGTTAGACTTCAGAAGGAATAGTCTGTATGGTGGGTCTCTGGGCAGTTGCAAGAAGCACCAAAGTCAGACTTCAGAAAGAACAGTCTGTATAGTAGGTCTCTGGGCAGTTGTTAAATTCCCCTCTGTGGGAGACCCAATGATCCAGGAAAGGAGCTCCTGGACGGCTAGTTCAGGAACAGGCTTATATTCAGAAATACTGGCTTTTGAGGTCATGGTTACTGAAATGGTTGCTTTTCAAGCTCTGCATTGGGGCAAAGCCTCCTGGATCCTCAGTTGGTGCTTTTCTTATGGCGGTGGGAGTTCCTGGCTTTATCTGATCTATTTCCCCACCTCACCTCAGACCAGCCAATTGCTTCTCCTTCTTTGGGAGGCTTTTGTATTGTGGCAAAGAAAACCTGATATAAGAAAATCTATTATACAAAGTGGATGAACAAAGGGATGACTGTATATGCATTGCACAGCCTCATCCATTCCTTCCACAGTGCTCAGCTTCCCAAGGTCATTTCAAATAGGATAAGATTTCAAAAGAAAGGCTTCCTCTAAGAAACTGCCTATGGTGTGGGCCCACCTTCACTCTGCCGAAGGGTTGTTCATAGTTACAGGTCCTAGATGTTAAAATCGGACAGACTTGGGTTCAGATCCTGAACCCAAGCTAATTCAAGGCAATTGAATTAGCTGTGTGACCTTAGGTGTCACTTGACCTCTCTGAGCCTCCATTTTCTTGTATGTAAAATGGAGATATGAACAGAGCAGTTGGGAGAAGTGAGGTGGTCATGGGGCCAAGTCCAGAATAAATGTCAGTATTTGGCATTTCCAGTAACTTCTCTGTTCTTTCCATCCTATTCTGGTTTAGCTCCCCCTCCTTCACCTTGCTCCTTATAGAAAATTTTCCAGTGTTGAGATGTTCTTTGTCAACTATGCTTGCAAAAGCAGCAGAAGAGTTGGGGTGAGCTGGAAATCCAGTTAACAACTTTCCGAGCACCCACGTAGGGCTTTAGAGGGGCCAGATTTCCTGAGCAAAGGAGCAGGAACAGCAAGTCCAGGATTCTGTTGATGGGGGACGGTTGTTTTGGAGGCAAGTTTCACTTTTCCATCAATACTATAGATTGAGCTGGCAGCAAAGAGATTTATGGAGTTTTATTGAGGTTTTTCTCTTTTTAAACAATGAGTTACAATACAACCTGTCAAACTGAGCGCTCCCTCTTGATACAGAAAAATGTATACGGAGGGTAATTTTATTCTCCTGGCCATGGTGAAGGCAGATCTTCAGAAGTAGTCAGATACCAGCTTTGTGGCTGAGTGTGTCCTCATCTTTCATATTAATAGGTTTCATCTAGTTGATGTTCTCTATTTACCCACAAAACCAGAAAAAAATGCCGCAGCTAAGTATGGCCCCTGCGTAGGCAGGCTGAGGTGGTCTGAAGTTAGGGGAACAAGGAGGGCAGGATTGGGGTGGGGTTTTTTTGCTTTTTTTTTTTTTTTTTTTGCATAGTAGGAATCGCAAGGATCTGCACCCCTTGTCATACCTTGGCTGGGGCTCCAAGGCTGCAGAGATCTCTGACGTGACCTCAAAGGCTGTGTGACCTTGGGTAGGTTACACCACCTCTCTGAGCTTTAGCATTCTTCTCTATAAAGTGGCATCATATCTTTTCTGATGTTCCAGGTTGGACTTTTGTGTGGCTCAGTTTTCCTACCTAGGTACAGTGCCTGAGAAGTGAGTGAGATCAGGTGATACCTGTGGGACACATTTCTCTGGTTTCATTTCTTTTTATCATCTTAAGAGATGAGAGGAGATGGTATATGAAGGGAGATCTTCTTTGTTGATCACCAAGCCTTGATTTCTTACCCTTAGAATTAAAATTATAATTTAAACCTGTAGCTTAGGCACAAATTAGGGGCTCAGGGGCTTAGTTTAACATCTGTCCCCCCGCAGTTCTTGGTAGAAGTGTCCCTCCTTCTCTCTTCAAAGGAGGCAATCTTTTTTTTTTTTTCAAAGTAGACTTCACACCCAATATGGGTCTTGAACTCATCACCCCAAGATCAGGAGTCTCATGCTCTACCGGCTGAGCCAGCCAGGCACCCCACAATGGAGACAATGTTTTGTCATTATTAAGTGAACAGGCTCTAGACACAGATATCTGTGTCTGCCACTTGTTTGGTAACTCCAGTTAAGTATTCTCCTTCTCCAGGCCTCAGTTTCCCCATCTGTAAAAGAGGCATGATGCCATCTCCATGGGCTAAGTGAGATGATAATACAAATGATATTTATTGAGGACTTGCTATCTAGCCTTGTACTAAGCATCATCTAAGTATCTAAGCATCTAAGAACAGCCCTATGAGATGGGTACCTATATTATCCCCATATTTCAGGTGGGGAAAACTGAGGCTCATAGAGGTAAAGTAACTTTCCCCAGGTCAACAGCAAGTAAGTAGCAGTTTAAGTCTCAGCTGTGGGCAGTTTCAAAGCCTGGGCTCCTGAGCCCCCAAGTTATGTGACCTCCTGATAAATGTCAAGGTCTCAGCTCTGTGCCTGGTATGTAGTAAGCACTCAGTAAATGTCGGCTGCAGTGACCATGACAACGGTGGTGATGCTTGGGCCACCTTTGCTTGGGGGCAGGGGGACAGAATGTAGGATGGATTTCCTGGCGAGTTCTATCATGGTTTCATAAATTTCCATCAGATTTCCAAATGGGAAGTCTCATGCTGAGATGAGCCACATGCAAAGTACAGCCTTCCCATCTAGAATAAAAGGGATATATTTATATATACATGCTCACACTTTGGTATCTCAGAAGCCAGGGAGAATATTGTAAAGCAATGTACAATGGCCTAAAATATCGTTCCAATTTAATCCATCTATCTAGTGTTCCATCTAATTACTATATTAGAAAAGTCTTCAGACCATGTATTGAACATTATAAATGGGAATAAAATGATTCTGGTAATGGCTTAATAAAACAGGTGAGGTAGCTCCGTCTGTCTGCCTGTATCCTTGGACCATGGCCAGATTGATTTGTCAGGGAAGGAAGAAAAAAAAAAAGAAAGAAAAGAAATGGGCTTGTGTTGTTGCACTTTGGAGATTGTCTCCATTAGGGGCCTTTGATTTTATTCTTGTTTTTGCTTATGAGAAGTGGTTATCGGTTCCTTTTGTTAACAGCAAAATATGTAGAACTGATGGAAAAACTGGCAGCAGCCGTTTCATATTTTATAAAGCTGCTCCCGGCTTGTAATTTGCCAGTTGGGATGAATTGGGGAACTCTGAAACTCCTGGTGAATTTGCAGCTGATGGCTGCAGTCTTGTCTGAGGGCGTGTGTAACCATCGGGATTTAGCTGCTCCAAGAAGCCGCAGCTAGGGGAGGTAGAGGGAGCCCAGGGTCCAGAAATTATACACCAACCATTTGGAACTAGAGTTGACCAGTCAGAGGAGATCTGGGCCTTTTGTGCATCAAGTCATCTTTCCTTCATGTGCCTAGATAGGTGTTTGCTTTTTCAGAATCTCGGAGGCTTTCTGTATAAGTCAAAAAATGACTTTCCCTTCTCCACCTCTCCAAATGCTCAGTGTCTTTGTGCTGTGGGTCCCTGTTCCCTTTCCTTAAAAGCTGCCATTGCTAGTGAGACTTGACACATCCCTGCCTGAATTTGGTCCTGGCTTTGGAGCTGGTGTCTAGCAACCAGTGACAGGCGGGCCACACTACCCATAGGTGTGTATCCCTCTCCACTTCTGAGGCCATGATGAAGGAGAAAAAAATACCCCTCCCCCCAAGTGCTGTGCGTTGTTCCAGCCCCAAACTCTAATTTCTTGCTCCGAGTAGACTAATATGCGGGTGTCGGAGGTTAAATTCCAGTGCACCAAGAAGGTGCCCATCCTTCTCAGAGGCCTAGCGTATACACCAGGCGTCATCCGCGTTGTCATGGCTACACGGGCCCAGGACCCCAGAGACAGGAGCGCAGAATTAATGGCAGTCCCGAGTAAAGGATTCCTGTCTTGGCGAGGTTGATGGATTACATTGATGTACCATTTGTCATACTGTAATTGTTCTGGCAAATGTAATACCCACTAGTATAAACATTGTACTGCTTTGCTAATAAAACCCAAAATAGGAAGAGAAAGGATGATACAGTGTTATGCTCACTTAAAGAGACAATGCCTCCTTTCCAAGTTGGAGCCTACTTCTTCTTCCAGAAGCCTCAGCGCCTGATGCCTTCTCCATCGATGTGCACACATGTGCTAAAGCAGCTGTCCAGCACCCGCCGTCCCAGCATGTGTGGTGTGGGGTGTGTGTACAGACATACTCTCTTAGTTTCCCTCTCTATCAGCATCTCCCACGGTTCCTCCTCTTGGGGGTTTCATCCAGTGCAGCTGGGGACTGACTGACTAGTTATTGTTTAAAACCTTGTTGAGTTTCCTTGGTGCCTGCCTGGCATCCCTGATGGAAGCTGTTGGTCCAAATTGACTTGGCATTCAAGGCTCTGCTCTAGCACAGCTGCTGCTTCCAAGAGGTCTTCCCTGACCAGCCCATCTTCACTGAGCTCACATCTCTCAGGCCTGTGTGACTCTCGGTGAACCTGCCACTGCCTGGTACGTGTACTGCCTTATTCCTCTCATTAGATCATGAGATCCTGGAAGGACTATTCCTATTAGTAATGCACTCAGCTCAAATAACTGAAAACTCAGCCAGGGATGCCTTAAATTTATGGGTGGTATTTTTTTTTTTTTAAGAACCTTTATTTTTGGAGCTGTTTTAGGTTCACAGAATAATTGAGCAGGAAGTACAGAGAGTTCCCATTACCCTTTGCCCCCACATATGTGTAGTCCCCCACATCAGCATTCCTCCCCAGAGGGGTACATTTGTTACAGTTGATGAACCTACATTGGCATATCATCACCCAAAATCCATAGTTTCCATCAGGGTTCACTCTTGGTGTTGTATATTCTGTGTATTTGGACAAATATATGATGGCATGTATCTACCATTAGACTATCATATAGAGTATTTTCACTGCCCTGAAAATCTTCTGTGCTCTGCCTATTCATCCTTCCCTTCTGCTGACCCCCAGCAATCCCTGATCTTTTTACTGCCTCCATGGTTTTGCCTTTTCCAGAATGTCCTAGAGTTGGAATCATATAGTATGTAGCCTTTTCAGATTGGCTTCTTTCACTTAATAAGGTGCCATTAAGGTTCCTCCATGTCTTTACATGGCTCGATAGCTCATTTCTTTTTAGCACTGAATAATACTCCGTTGTCTGGGTACACCACAGTTTTTCCACTTACCAACCAAAGGACATCTTGAGGGTTTGTTTTTCTCAAATGACAAAGTTCACAGGTAGGTGACTCTCTGTCTTTCCATTCTGCCATATTGGCCTCCCTCTTCATAGCTGCAAGATGGTTGTTTCTCCTCCCAGTCTCATGTTTGCAGGCCAGGAAGGAAAAGAAGGGAAGGCCAAAGGGACAGAGGGCAAAAGGTTTTCTTCCAGTGAGGAGTTTACCTTCCAGGTCAGGAAGTGAAGCCCTCTTCAGGGACATCTAATTTTCATCTCATTGTCCCGGACTCTCACTGGCTACTCGTACCTCCATGGGAGGCTGGAAAACCAGACCTTGTAGCTTTCCATCCTCTGGTAGAAGCTGTTGTAATGGTTGAATTACGTCCCCCCGCTGAAAATTCACAATTTAGAGTCCTAACCCCCAGTACCTCAGAATGTGGCTATATTTGGACATAGGAATTACCCTGACCTTGAAAGGTAGTTAAGTTAAAATAAGATCATTGGGGTGAGCCCTAATCCAGTATGACTGCTGTCCTTATAAGAAGAGGCGAATAGGACAAGACGTACACGTACAGAAGAAAGACCATGTGAAGACACGGGAAACATCGCCATCTACAAGCCAAGGAGAGAGGCCTCAGAAGAAGCCAACCCTGCCAACACTTCGATCTAAAACTTCTGTCCAGAATTGTGAGAAAAGAATTTTCTGTTATTTAAAGCTACCCAGTCTGTGGTACTTTGTTGTGGTGGCCCTAGCAAACAAATGCAGATGATAAAGGAGAAGGGGGTTGGAATAGCTTTGAGAGGGCCAATGTGTACTGCTTGCCACACGTGGATTCTCTCATTATCCCATTTTATAGAAGAGAAAAGAGTCAGGGTCAGTAACAAGTCGAGTGCTACATGGCAGTCTAGTATAATGGTCAGAGTTTTAACTGAGACCCCCTGGGTTTGAATCCCAGCTCCACCACTAACAGTTCTGCACAACTGCGATAGAATTGCGTCAGTCCCCTGAGCCTCAGTTTCCTCTTCTGTAAAATGGAGGTGACAATAGCTCTGATCTCCCAGGGCTGATATGGAAGTTACAAATGAGATGAACTATGGGAAATTATCTACAGAGTGCCCAGGGTGTAACACGGTTTCGTAGGTGCTCACAGAGCTGGAATTGGAACCGAGATCTGTCTGATTCCTGGACCTGGCATTCTGCTCCCCTGGGAAGGTGGCCAGATCAGAGCAGCACAGAAACGGCTGGGATTTATGTCCCCATGATCCATTCTCACTGTCTCTATCCCCATAGCCCAAAGGGCATCCACTGTGCACTGCCTGCCCAGGGAAGCCCCCTCTTCCCTAGCATATCCACATGTGGAGTGAGGGGTTGAGCAAGCCTGAGGCCCTCTCACTCTCCCAGCTCCAGGATCCAGCTCTTGGAGGCTGGGGGCCCCGACTGCTAGATCACATGGAGCCAGGTTTGACTCTGGCATTGAGAGGAGACAGTATGAAAATGGATGATGTGCCTCCTTGGAGCTGAGCACCTGCAAGGCTGTCGTGGGGGGTCACGTGGCAGAGGAGGAGGAAGGCACAGCTGCTGGCCTGGAGCAGACCCCTCAGGTACTACAGCCAGAGGTGGAAAAGACCCAGGTAGACGTGCCTAGGAAGCTGATGTATCCGGGAGGGCTTGGTAAGTGAGACTTTTGGGTGGTCCAGATCCCCCGACACATGGACGGACTGGTCAAGAGAGATTCTCCACCCAGGACCTCGTCCTTGGCCTGTCCCTAAAAATACTTCTTCTAGTACAGTGGTGCAGCTGTGGTGGAAAATAGTATGGCAGCTCCTCAAAACATTAAAAATAGAATTACCATATAGTCCAGCAATTCTCCTTCTGGGTATATACCCAAAAGAATTGAAAGCAGGATTTTGAACAGGTATTTCTACACCCATGTCCACAGCAGCATAAATTACAATAGCCAAAAGGTAGAAGCATCCCAAGTGTCCATCGACAGATGAGTGGATAAACAACTGTGGTCTATTCATATGATGGAATATTATTCAGCCTTCAAAAGGAAGGCAGTTGTTCAGCTCAGGTCATGATCCTAGGGTCCTGGGATTGAGTCCCGCATTGGGGGCGCGGGGGGGGGTCTCTGCTCAGTGGGGAGTCTGCCTCTCCCTCTGCCCCTTCCCCTGCTCGTGTTCTCTCTCTCACAAAAATAAATAATTAATTTTTAAAATAAGAAGGCAGGGGCGCCTGGGTGGCTCAGTTGGTTGGGCGACTGCCTTCGGCTCAGGTCATGATCCTGGAGTCCCGGGATCGAGTCCCGCATCGGGCTCCCTGCTCGGCAGGGAGTCTGCTTCTCCCTCTGACCCTCCCCACTCTCATGTGCTGTCTCTCATTCTCTCTCTCACAAATAAATAAATAAAATCTTAAAAAAAAAAGAAAGAAAGAAAATAAGAAGGCAGTTGTGACCCGTGCTGTAATATGGATGAATCTTTAGGATATTAAGCTAAGTGAAATAAGCCAGTCAGAAAAGGACAGATACTGTATGATTCCGTTGTGTCATACTGTATGATTGACGCCCGGAGGAGTCAAGTTCATAGAGACAGAACGTAGAATGGTGGCTGCCAGGGGCTGGGGAGTTCATGTTTTACGCGTACCGAGTTTCAGTGTTGCAAGATGAAAAAGTCCTAGAGGTGGATGGTGGTGATGGGTGCACAACCAATGCTATTCAACTATACACTTAAAAATGGTTGAAAATGGTAAATTTTATGTGACGTATATTTTACCACAATAAAAATACTGCTTTCATTACTGCCCAGGGTCCCACAGCTGGCAAATGACTGAACTGGACTTGGAACACACATCATCTGTCTTTCAACCGTACCACCCTAGTCTGCCCCAGACTTTGATTAAAGCAGGGTTGACACTATTGACATTTGGGGCTGGCTAATCCTTTGTTGTGGGGGGACATCCTAAGCATGGTTGTTTGTGTAGGAGCATCCCTGGCTCCCTCCACTAGAGGCCAATAGCACATAATTCCCACCCCTCAAAGTGAGGTGGCCAAAAATGTCTCCAGACATTACCAAATGTCCCAAGGGGGCAAAATCACCCCCAGTTAGACCCACTGGTTTTACGGGGACCTCCTGGCAGCCCAGAGGATATCAGATAGTCGCTGTCACTCTCACCAAGATAGATTCGCCGGCCTGCAAGTGGCAGCTTCTCACAAACTCGGGAGAGCCCATGTTTAAAGCCACATCAACGGATGGACATCAGCTTGTGCACAAAGGATCACTGGGGCGGCTAGGGGGTATACATGCTTTCTTTGCCTTTTGAAAGGATTTTTTCACAGGAGAGTCCCCACTGCCCAGACCCCCCTCACCCTTAAAATGCCCAGACAGCTTGAACATCCCTTTTGGCATAAGGCTGGGCCCACCCTTACTTGTAGCTTGGACAGTGCTCATTTGTAAGATGATTCATACTAGCAAAAAAAAGTCCATGCAGGTCTGTGTACGTACATGGTCCACACACATAGTGGAATTGTAACTTTTCCATTAAAGATGTCGGGACATTTTGTTGGATGAATAAAGAAAGTGGTAGACTAGGATCCCATTTGGGGGAAAAATTCTACCTATGAATGTACATGTTAGTTCATGAGTAGAGAAAAGCCCGGAAGGGTGGTGGACCCCAGAGTGTTCCAGTGGTTTTGTTCACTTCTGTATCCCCAGTGTCCTGGCACACAGTAGGTGCTAAATCATTATTGATGGCCAAATCAGAGTAGAAAGATGGGGCTGTCAAACTTTCTTCTTTGTGTGCTTCTCTGTCACTTGAATTTGTTATAGTGAGCATATATTAACTTGGTGGCTAAAGGGAAAAAAAACTTCCCCCAAAGAAAGGAAATTTAAGAAAAAAAAAAAAAAGGATGCCTTGAATTTGCTTAGCTCTTCTCTTCCTTCTACAGAGCTTAAAACCCACATGCCCATCTTGCCTGAGCCATGGAGAGAAGCAAGGCTTGTGCTTTATGGTCCTTGTTCAGTCATGCATTGATAACATTGGACTCCAGGAGAAAGCTGCTTCTTTATTTATTTCTCTCACTTTGGTTTTTCCCCTGGGCTTTTGAAGGTGGGGCGGGGGGGACACACCAACAGGCGGTGGGCGTGGACAAGAAGGCAGTTAGAGAAGGGGTTGGGCCCTGGAAGATTCAGTCTTACTGCTACCCCAGGCGGGAGGTAGAGGGCTGGACCCAATGACCTCTTGGTGGAGAGGGGGCTTCTACTCCTGTGACTTCTTCTCTCCATGCCTTTGAGATCCTTCCAGAGCTGCCCAAGCACTGGGAGAAGCTGGGGCCGTGTGGAGGTCAGAGAGGAAAAACAGGGACTAGATTTGGGGGTAGGGGGGAGCAAGTTTCAGGACCACGAAGAAGAGGGGCATGTCATCTTTCTTTGCAGTGATAGAGGAGGGAGAAGAAACAACCCCACGCCCCCAGCCTTCTGATCTCTGAATATGCCAAAGGCCTTTGAGTTTGTACAATTGCATCTCAGATGTTTCTTAAAGTTTACAACTGACCCGATTCGTAGAAAAAGATAAACACCCTTCCTATGTTTGGAGTCATATGTAATTTTTATCTCTTGACCTTTAAATGTAAGCAGCAGTAAAATGAAGAACTATTGCAGTCATTTAACACTCTGGCTGTACTAACTGGTTCCTGCCTGAGAACCGTGGTTTTAAATTGGCTAATGCAGAATACTTGCAGAGCTAATAATAATTCAGATTACTCCTGTCAGCTATTCCGGTTTCATGGGTAATTTAGTAGTTGAATAAATTTTTAAAAAAATTCATTCGTTACCATGCACTGTTATGAATCAGTAGATGGTTTACCATTGGCAGCAGTAACTGTAAGAAGATTTAAATTGCTACTGAAAAGGATTTGAGTGAAGGTAATGTTTTATAATGTTCTAAGCCATATGCACTACTTTCAGGCCTCATCAGTTTTACATTGATTCCTAGTGAAGTGTTTAATTGCATCATGAATGCAATATAATTCAGTTCTTTCTGCTAATATGGTATATATCTCAAAGTGATATACAGCACTGACAGGGAGAATTCACAGTTTTGTCCAGATTTGGGAGGGCAGTGAGAATTGGGCGCCTACTGGATGCATGAAGAGCAGGCGGCAGAGGGGGAGGCTGTAGCCTGCTGCCATCTTGCTAAGACTGGGTGGGGGACTGTCATAAGCGTGTGTGGGGAGGGGTAGGCTGTGCTGTCACCAATCCTCAGTGCTGACGGCCAGCCAGAGAAGGGTCTGGTGCTGTAGGCCTTCCCTGGGAGGGCAGGGAGATCTTTTGGCTGGCTGAGAAGTCCCAGAAGGCTGGCCAGGCCGGTTTCCACCATCAGGTGCTCCTGGATTTTGCCTGGCCATCTCCTTGGTCATTTCTAAGTGGTTATCAAGAATTGGGCTTTCTATTGCCATTTGTGTAGTTTTTCACTGAATATTTATTGAGCACCTAAAGAAATGGCAGTGGAGGAGTGGGCGGTAGGTGGCTGTTAGAGCTGGGGGCAAAACCATCCTTTGCTTTTTATTCTCTGCCGCCCACGAAACAGCCCAAGGTATAGGGATATTCTTGCTGGGGTAGGCCACTGAATTCTGGTTTTAAGAGGCATCTCTACCTGCCATCCTTCCAGGTAGAAGGATGCATTCTTCCAAATTGCAGTGTGTGAAAGCAAAATTCATTCTTTCTGGCATTTGTTCATTCTAACATTCATTCTGATTCATTCATTCAGTGAATTCATTCAGCCAGGCACTGTTCTAGCTTCTGAGGATATAGTGGTGGACAGATATGCCTGCCCTCATGAAGCTTCTATTCTAGTAGGGACAGACCATAAGCAGATATATAATTAAGAACACAAATTAGCCTCAGATATTATTGATGACTGTCTTCCAGTGGGATCCACTTGATACCTTGGTTCTGGAACTTTTTTAAAGTATCTCAGTACATTCATTCGCTCAGGCAGCCATAACAAAATACCACAGACCAGATTGCTTCAACAACAGAAATATATTTTCTTGTAGTTCTGGAGCTTGAGATCAAGGTGTTAGCAGCGTTGGTTTCTTCTGAGGGGTCTCTCCTTGGCTTGCAGATGGCCATCTTCATGTTCACCAGGCACTTCTCCCTTTATGCATATCTATGTCCAGATTTCCCCTTTTTATAAGGATACCAGTCATATTGGACTAGGGACCTCATTTTAACTTGGTCACCTCTGTAAAGACCCTATCTCCAAATATCCAAATAAGGTCACATTCTGAGGTAATGAAGGTTAAGACTCCAACATAAGAATTTTGGAAGACACAATTCAGTCCATAACACCCTGTGTAGAGAGAGCGCTCATGGGTGTGTGTGTGTGTGTGTGTGTGTGTGTGTGTGTGTGTGTGTGACTGTGGCAGGGTGCTCTCAGTGAAGGGAACAAGGAAACAGTGCTAACTGTGCTCTAATCAGGCTCTTTCTGTCAACCCCTATGAATGATGTGAAAGTCAGACTTGCTTGTCACGTCAATTCCTTCTCCAGCAGGACCTTAAAATCAGAGTTCATGCATTTTCAGATATCTGATTGTTGTGCAGCCACAAAGCAGAAGCCCAGGGCCTGGGGCTCCCCCTCAGCCTGGCGCCTCGATGTAATCAGAGGCTCCTTTTTATCCCCACTCTTGAGGAAGGCCAGCCGGGCCACCTTTTTGATCATCGTAACCTTGACGCAGAAGAATAATTTATCCATGCCCCCGGACAAGGAAATTGCAAAATATTATTTATGAAGGTGAGCCGACACATCGTAATTCTGGCCCTGCGTTTCTGGATGTGGCTGGCCAGGATGGGAAACGTAGGTGATGTTTGATAATAAAATGGGACAGTGTACCCATGAGATGGAGGTATGGGAGGAACAAGGAGTCTGGCATCCCATGAGAGAGATTTCAGGGAATGAGAATTGTCCCAGAAGCTGACCCAAACTGCCCTTCCCTGGACTCTCCAGTGAGAAGTGGGAGGAGAAAAGTTTCCAGGATATAGAGAGGCTGGTGTGAGAGGGGCTATTGAACAGCACTTTGGGCAGGGAAAGGTATGGGGATCTTCTGAGGATTGTGGCCTTTGTTTTGGGAACTTGGGAGGGAACTTTGTGGTAAAGTGGTCATGAGCCCTGGCTTTGGAGCTAGCCAGCCTTGAGTTTGAGTCCTGGCTCTGAAGTTTCCTTTGTAGTTTGTGACACTGAGCAAGTTAGGTCACTTTTCTGAACCTTAGTTTGCTCATCTGTACAATAGGATTAATAATAAATCAACCTAAGAGTTATCTCGAGAGTAACATGAGATAATGCGGGTAAAGTGTAATTGTCACTTCAGTGGGCCTGACTCCTAGAAGCAATTAAGTTAAGTGACTAAGAATGCAGCTCTGGAGCCAAGATAGCCTAGCCTGGCATCCCAGCTCTTAGACCTTAGACCAGTCACTTCATCTCTCTGAATCTCCATTTTCCTCATCTGTCAAGTAGACATAAAAAAGGTTACAATTTCATAGGGTCCTCTTGAGCGTTGAATGAATGAATGGAAGGAAAGCATTTAACAGTGCCTGTCTCACAATAAATGCTCAGTAAATGTTGGCCATTAATATAAGTTCCTAGGACACAGTTCTTGGCAGTCTTCCTTCCTAGAAGCTGTTCTCAACCTTGACTCGGATTTAGAGGCAGCCTGTCTCCCATCTGCCAATGCTGTCCTGTCGAACAACATGCTTAATTTAAAAATTCAAATGGATTTGCATTCCTTATGATTTGAAAAATTCTTCGGAGCATTGAGAAGTGCCCCATAAGAGGGCAAAATATATATTCCCCAGAGGAACCACTCTGGCATCTGTCCACCACAGGGGAGATGGCAGACCCCAGCAGACCCCGGAATCTCTGACTGCCCAACTTACAAACTGGATGTGGCAAGTCCTAAAAACTCCATGACTCTCAGGCATCAGCCGTGGGAAGTTCAGCCCAGTAAATGTTTTGCAGCCTCTCAGCAATTTGGGGTTCTACCGAATTAGTGTTTGGTATTGAATTAGTATTCATTTTCTCTAATATGATATAAAAGTATAATCACATTAGTGACTTTTATAGCATATTAGATTATACATTTGGAACACATCCCCGCCTGAAGCAGCTTTAGGAAAAAAAAAAAAAGAAAGCCCCGCCAACAACAATAACCAGCAAACCATCTTCCACCCTGGCTCACAAGCCTGGGCTTTTCCAGCTGGGCTGCAGCAACCTGAATAGAAAATTCTCTGCTCTCTGCCTCCTGGTCCCTACAGAGAAAGAATTTTCATTCCACCGCCCTGATTTGTGAAGCATTGAATTTAAGACCTTAATAGTCGTTCCAAATGAATGTTTCTTTAATCCCGGGGCAGAAATGCAGGCTGTGGTTGAGATGTAATTAATAGCACTAATTACTCTTCTCTCCCTCCATCCACTTTTCCTCCTGCCAGCATCCCTGTTCCCCAAGAAACCTGGCAGAAACACCAGAAATGTTCACCTTTTGCTCCAGGATGTCCCTGGACAGGGAAACCAGAGTTCACCCCAATCATGGCTCCCTTTTTTGGATTATTTTTCCTCTGCCTCCCAGTGGTTCCTCTAGTTCTGGGACTCCTGGGCCTTCCAGAAGTTTAGATTTTCTAGAACCTGTTTCCAGCCATCATGGTGACTCAACCCGTTGTGAAGGGTGATGTCCTAAGGAGGTAGCAGCACATGGCCTGACTTTCCCGAGCATCTTTCTCTGCAGTGCGGCCTAACTGATGCATTGGTCCCAACACAGATGAAGTTCCTCACAGACTCAGCAAGGTGCCTGTCATCAGACACCCAAGCTGAGGGATCCCGTCAACAGCCCTGTTGGACCCAAAGCTTAGCTTCACCAAACCATTTTCCACTAAAAGAATAAAGGATTAAATTTTTCTGTACATGTAATGAAAGCAAGTAAGCTGGTCAGGAGGGCTAAAATTATTTATTTATTTATACATTGCTTCATTCCCAAATAACTGGAGGTGGGTAGACTTGCCCAGATAAGCTTTGAATGTAGGTTGCATCTTGCATGCAAACTTTGACAATTCAGCAGTAGCTTCCTAGAATGTCACGTTGAGAAGAATTCTTACACCACATTCTGGATCAGCGAAAGAGAGTCTATTCAGTCTATAAACATTTGATGTGCCAGGCACTGCTGAAGGCACTAGGGCCACTGCCTTACCCTGGACGGCTAGTGTACATCTGTACAGTAGGATTAATAATTCTAGGAATTCCCATTCCAGTTGGGAGAAGCTGACAGTACATACCAAGAAGGCCAGGTCTTGCAGGGCTTGAGCATAGGAGAGAGTTGGCATCCTATTCTAATTGCGATAGGAAGCCATTGGAGGATTTTCAGTAGGGAAGTGCCAGTATCTGGTTTGTGTTTAAAAAATCAAAGCTTTTTTTTTTTAAAGTCACTCTGGGAAAGGGAACAGACGGAGAAGCTAGAAGGTCAGGTTCAAGGTGTTTTTAGGTGTCTGAACAAAGAATGGTGGAGGATGGAGGATGGGCAACAATTGATTTGATTTGAGCTCTACTGTAGAGATCCAGCTGACCAGATTCATCAGTGGTTAGATGAAAGGTAAGGTGGGGTAAAAGTGGGCAATCCATTAGTAATGTCTGCCACTGGCATGTGAGATGGCAGTGGCCACTTGAATGCTATATATTTGCCATTTCTACCCCATAAGTCATTTTTAGCTGGTGAAGGGAGCTGGAGAGGATGAAAGGGTCACTCAGGGATAGTAATTCATGGCTTTAGTAATAGCTAACAACTAACATATTCCAGGAGGTGCATTTGAAGGGGAATATTCACTGGCTGTCCATGCAGACACTGTGGGGGACTGCCACATTGTCTCAACCTGAGATTGTCCAGGGATCAGTAAGCAAATAGGACCTTCAGAAGACAGATATTAGACCAAATCCCTGTAGAGTTGTGCAAAGGACCAACATGATTCCATAGAGACACAAGCAAGGAGGTTCAAAGAAAAGAGGCTAGGCAGACAGACATCAGCGGAACAGGTTAATAGGAAAACAGTTTTTAATTATCTCAGGTGAAAACAGGATCAGAGGCAATCCCCTCTTCTTTCCACCCTACAAATAGGAAGGACTCAGCAGTATTGGTCGGGGGCAGGGAGATTAATAGCAGATGACGAACTGGAAGCCCCTCTGGGTTGTTGTTTCTTCTTCTTCTTCTTTCTTCTTCTTTCTTCTTCTTTCTTCTTCTTTCTTCTTCTTCTTCTTCTTCTTCTTCTTCTTCTTCTTCTTCTTCTT
>NW_023270436.1:8823885-8933556 GCF_011800145.1 Mirounga leonina
TCTTCTTCTTCTTCTTCTTCTTCTTCTTCTTCTTCTTCTTCTTCTTCCTTCTTCCTTCTTCCTTCTTCCTTCTTCTTCCTCTTCTTTCTTCTTCCTCCCCCTCCTCCCCCTCCTCTCCCTCCTTCCCCTCCTCTCCCTCCTCTTCCCTTCTCCTCCCCCTCCTCCTCTTCCTCCCCCTCCCCTGCCCTTCACCCTTCTCCCCCTCCTCTTCTTCTTCTTCTATAAACCTCCATCTTCTCTAAGAAGATCAGACACTTGGAGAAAGCCAGTCATCGTGTGATTGGGCAGGGTGAAAAGTCAGCTTGGCACTGGGCAGAGAACTGGACTTTGGGAGGGAAGAGCCATTTTAAAAGCCTGGAGCACCCACATGAGGATGTAGCAAGACTGAGGTCTGGGGGATCCGTGAATCTCATTGCAAAATATTTTTAAATCCTTCAGGATAAGGGAAATTTTTGAGATAATGATATTGATCAGGGCTCTATGTGTAATGTATAACTTTCTATTTAAAAGAAATGGTATGAGGACAGACTTTGTGATTATAGGCCAGTCTCTTCAGCATCCATTCCTGTGAAGAGTCGAGGAAAAACTGTCAAACTGCAATCCCTGTCCTTGTGCCCTCGATTCCTACAGCTGGCTGTGTGGCTTCAGGAACATCCAG
Organism: Mirounga leonina; assembly: GCF_011800145.1. Classification (NCBI taxonomy): domain Eukaryota; kingdom Metazoa; phylum Chordata; class Mammalia; order Carnivora; family Phocidae; genus Mirounga; species Mirounga leonina. The sequence goes on from NW_023270436.1 coordinate 8,824,544, forward strand.
CCTTAGACAAACTTAATGAAGGAACATTGGCACACAGGCTGGCCAGGAAGATAGAGGGCGCAGGAAATGGGACCCCTGTGAGGCCTCCACCCCAGCCCCTTCTCCTCAGGCTGGGGAGAGTGATACAGACCCCCGGCTCTCAAACCCAGCTGCTGTTTGGACCCCTCACTCCTACCTAAAAAGATGTTGACAGCACCCACCTGGGAACCCAGCCTGGCCTTTCCAGCCAGGATGCTGAGCCAGCAGATCCTGAGAACTGCAGGAGTATCCTATTTTAAAAGATTAATTTTCAAAGATACATTTTTCTATAAGCGGTATACATGTCATCTTTTAAACTGAGACATTAAAGATAAGCATAGAGTGAATGGTAAGTCTCCTGAACTTCTAACCCCCTTTTGGCTGCTCCACATTTGTTTGTTTTTTTCCGGGACACTTTAACCCATAGACAAGCATGCAAGTGCAGCCCCCTTACTAAAATAGAAAAGAGATTAGGGGATTATTCCTTCCTTCCTTCAACACTTATAAAGTGCCTACTGTATGCTGGGTACTAAGAATACAGCAATGAACAACAACCAAAAAAAGTTCTCTCATGGCATGAATAGTCTAGAAGGGGGCTGGAGGGACCAATAAGACGCACGTAAACAAATAGGGTAAAAGAATCACAAATTGTGATCCTGCAAAGCAAATCAACAATGTGCCATGATAGAGCAGCAGGGCAAGGGGGTTATTAAATGGATCATGAAATATAAGGAGTCTGCCATGGGAAGAAGCATGTGTGTCTGGGTAGTGTGGGATGTGTCTGGGTGTGTACTTCTTACCTCTGTGAATATCTGTGTGTCTGGGTTTGTGTGTGTGTGTGCACGTGCATGTGTGTGTGGCTTATATCAGGGAGGGCTGCTGCAGGACTGAAAGCTTGTGTGACCAGAGCCGTTGGGGGTTGGAGGTGCAGGGGGAGAGCAAGGCTACACCAGGCTGTACAGGCCTCCTTAGCCACACAGGGGGTCTGGGTTTTTGACTTAGTGCCCACAGAGCTGACAGAGGGGTACAAAGAGAAGTAATGCCATCTGACAGTGTTATTGGGGATCCCTCTGAAACAGCGTTATGGGGGCAAGCAGGTGGCCAGAAGGAGACTGGTTGGGAGTGGCGAACGATTTGGGCTTCACGAAAAGTGGAGCTAATGGTGCTCACTGGTGGATGATTTAATGTGGCAGAATGGAGTGAATGGAAATGCCTCCCAGGCTCCTGGCCTGAACATCTGGAATGGATATGCCACTTTTTCCTGAGATGGGGAAGACACTGGAAGAAAGGGTGGGGAGCAGGCAGGAGCCCAGGGTTCCCTCTTGGCCATGGGAGATCTGAGATGGCCTCCGCAAGGGATGTCAGGTCTGCAGGGGGTAGGTATGCCATTGGAACTCAGAGTTTTATGGGCTGGAGGTGAGAAACCTGGGCCAGGCCCTTAGAGGACCTGGCCATGTCCAGAGACCGGGCAGACCCACCTTTCCCTGGCTCTGAGGCCCCATGCAGGGCACCCCATCAGTTATCTCTACACAGCCCCGGAGGCACTGATGCATGAAACCCAATTAGAAGGATGTCTGCCCTGGGGACCTGGCCCCAAACCTCAGTAGCAGGGAGCTCTATGGAGCTGGGGTATTTGCAGGGTTGGCTCCCCCAGCATCAGGGCCCTGGAACACTGGATCAGTTCCCCAGGGACTGGGACAGTCTTCCCAGAGGCCAGTTCGTGTTACCCTTAGCTCAGAAAGTAAAGGTATACTGCATTACTAAGATGATCATAAGATCATCTTACGTGCCTTGGTTGAAGGTAATCTTTAAAAGCTAAAGCTGATCCTCTGTAGTTCATAAGTGTGATGATTGGGTGCTCACGCTGTCGTGGGATATGTGCCTACCTCAAACCTTGTTACAACCTCAGCAATTACCCACTGATGGTCTAAAAAAAAAGCTAAAGCTGCTGAGCATTTTACTGTGTCAGTCCTAACCACCCATAAGCTGAGTTAATCCTCACAACAACCCCAAGAGGCAAGTTCTACACTGATTCCCATTACAGATCGGGAAACTGAGGTTCAGCAAAGTAGTGTTTGCACAGCAGTGTAGTATAGACAGGATTTGAAGCTAAGCCAGTCTGGCTGCAAAGCCGGTTCTCTTAGCTTTCATATGCTGTGCCAAACGCTTACTATAAGTTATCTCTTAAAGTCACAGGTACCCTTCAGTTGGCGGGGGGAGGGTTACCATCGCACCCATTTTACAGAGGGGGAAACTGAGGCTCGGAGAGAGGAACCGCCTAGCTCACGATCACAGAGCTGCTAAGTGGCAACATCAGAATTTGAATCTAAGACTAAGAAGCCGTGAACTTTCTTCCAACATGGGACATGCTTCTGACCACCAGCTCCTGCTTCCCTCTACTGGCAGTAAGGGTCTCTATCCTCCCCAGCCCAAAGTGTCCCAGGGACCCACTGAAGGCAGGACTTGATCCTTGGGGCTGCCCCAGCAACTTCCTAGGCAGAGCTTTACAAATTAACGAGAAACATCAGAGGTTCGGGGGCTCCTCAGAATTCTGTGGTGGGACCTGGTGAGACCCCATCTCAAAAGAGGTGGGTTTATCTCTGGAGTTCCTGCCTGGGGCCCTCAGTGGGCAAGGGCTGGTGCTTATGTTGGACTCAGGTGGCATTAAAGCCCCTACTTCTGGGACATAAAGTCTCAGCCAGCTCATGGGGTTTTGGGCCCCTCTGCCCGCTGGGAGACCCCAATGGTTCAATGGGACACTTCTGTCCATCAGAGCATTGATGGGGCAACAGTAAACAGCTCACAAGCAGTGGGAGCTCTATGTAGGATTCACCATTTGCTTTAGCATTTATACTTTAGAAAATACAAGTTCACGTATGTGTGTTTCTTGAACCAGTAGTTGAAAAATCACACCCTGATTTAGAAAAACCTACCTACTCAAGCTTCCAGAAGATCCTTGTTTGATTAGCAGAGCTGTTAAGAGTATGGGATTTGAGGTCATGCTGCTGAATTCAAAACCCAGTTCTCCTGATTGCTGGCTGCCCGACCTTGAGCTTGACTGCTCTTAACCCCTTCAGGTTTTCGTTTTCCCACCTCAATGCATTGTTTTAAGAGACAAACGAGTGCTTAGAACTAACTGTATCTGGTATATACTGTGTACTCAGTTTATGTTAGCTAAGTGTTATTGTTGTTACTGTTGCAGTCTAAACTAGGTTTTCCTGGAAATGGGTAGATAGTAAACATTTATGCTTTATGGGCCACATGGTTTTTGTTCCAACTACTCATCTCTGCCATTGTAACAGGAAAGCAACCGTGGACAGTATGTACATGCTTGGATGTGGGTGCATTCCAACAAAACTTCCCTGTGACTTATAAATGAACATGACAGGGAGAAAAGTCCTTTTTCCTCTGGGAGAATGTGACCCTGGGGCTGCCAGCAGCTATGTTCCCCAAATCACTGGGGAAGCCAGCCATGGTGAGAGAAACAGAGGACAGAGGGAAGCAGAGCCAAGAGAGAGAAATCAAAACCTGCCAATCTTGTTTGAGCTGTTGGATCTAGCCATGCCTGAAGCTACTCCTGCATTGTTCAGATATGTGAGCAACAGTTTCCCTTTGATGCTTAAGATACTTTGAGTTGCTATTCTGCTGCTTACAACCAAGAGTCCTGAATTATATAAGCCTTCTCCCTGTTCAAGCCTCTCTGCCCCAGTCAGGTATAACAACTTACCCACTTGCCTGCCACGGTCAAGTTCATGATACTATGTAAGAGCATCCTTTAGTCCCAAATATATAACTTTTTTTTTCCTGGGGGAGGGAGGGGTAAATAGTTTCATTTTCAGGTAGATGACTTCATTTCCATGAACCTTGGTTCTCTTCTGTAAAATGAAGTTAATTACTGGACCTACTGCCCAGGGTGGGTTAAAAGGGTTAATATTTATAAAGTTCTTAGAACAGTCCCTTGTACATGCTAAAAGTACTACCTAAGTGTCTGCTGTTATTACTACCTGGAAACAGAGCTCACAGACTTTAGGCATTTTCCTGACAAATGAAGGAGACTATCTGGCAGGGATTGGGTCTTTCCATATTCCCAGCAGCGGTGCCGGCCTGGTATTGATTGGGGGCTCGGTATTTGTTGAATAGGAGTTGGTACAAGACAAGGCAGTCACAGAGAGTGACCGTGAGAGACCCACATGGATTGGGGCAAACTCTGAGGTGTTTGTGATTAGGAGTCAAGCCATAATTGCTTTGGGGATTTAGAAAACCTTGAGACACAGAGGAATGTTGGGGGCCTACAAGCAATTTAGGGATTTGAGTGCTTCGGATTTAGACCTTAGCTACTTGAAGTGTGGTCCACCATGGACTGGTGACATTGGCATCACCTGAATGCCTGTTAAGAAATGCAGGGACTCAGCCCCACACTGGACCTCTGGAGTCAGACTCTATACTTCCACAAGATCCTGGGTGATTCTTGTGCACATTAAAATCTGGGAAGTGGAGAGGACAGGCAGATGCTGCAGACATGGCCCCTGTGTCTTGAGGGACTGTTTGTGGAGGTGAGGATGTGGGGGATGTGGGCCTATCAGCTGTTCATTAGGAAACATGCTGGCCTCCACCCTTTGGCACAGTGGGTGATCACACGTGCCCAGACACACATTCCAGTAAGTGGAATCTGACATTGCCACACAATGGTTTGAGAAAACTGACAGCACGAGAAAGGTGCCCAGCTTCACTTAATAAAAGTAGAATGAAAATAAAGCAATACTTTGTGTTTCCTTGTCCTTCCCTCACTCAGTCCCTTCTCCATAGGCTTGCTAACTCTGTGCAAGCATTAACAGCAAATCAGTGGTATCTAGCTTGCGGTATCATATATGATTTGATTTCTTTTTCCCCATCCTCTTTTATCAACTGAAATCCTGATGAAATACAGATGACTTTTTAAAGATCTTATAAAGGTGTCTGGCTGTCTGGGGTGGGGAGGTCATGGCTAGGGAGGGGGATTGTGGCATGGCAGGTGGGACAGCAGGAGGGTCTGCAGAACCAAACCAGAGAGACCTCACCAGGAGAGTGGCCTCCAGATTGAACAGAGGTGGGCATGAGTTTGGGAGGGAAGACACACACTCACTATCACCTTTCTTTACCAAAAAATCAGTATTGTTGTGCCATCGAGGGCTGGGGGCTGGGCCAAGGGCAGAGAGCAGGAGCTTTGCAATCCATAGACCTGTATTTGAATCCTAGTGCTGCAGCAGCTTGCTCACCACATAATCAGGCAAGGATGTGTCCCTGAGCCTTGCTCTCCTTGTCTAGAAAATGGGGCTATCATAGCACTGACCTCATAGGGATATGGGGCAGGTTAATGCAGTGGTGACCAGAGCTGGCTGATAGGAACCCACTGTTAGCCTCCCTTCCCATCCCCAGGTATAGTGACGGCACAGTGGGAGCTAGAAGTTGACCATAGTGGGGAGAGTTTACACCACAGAAACGATACACATCAGAACTCCTTTTCTTCCAGAGAACTGGTTGTTAAGCATTTACCAGCACGCCACTGGTTAAATGACAAAATGTATTTAAATCGCCCTGCCCAAAGCTTAGAAGTAGTGGTTCCTGAATACTATATTACTATAATATTAATTACAGGACCATAATATTACTAGTATTATATAAAGTGGTTTTCATGATTGGACATTCCCTGTATTGGCTCTGCCATTTATTTTAACTGCTTGGAGGCTTTTTCTGCAAATCGTCTGGTCCCTAGCCCCATTCTGGATAGCTGATATTGTTAGTTAGCTCAGTTCCAGATTATAGATACCCCAAATGAACATTCATTGAGCATGGACTAAATGCCAGGTGTTGGAAAAGCACTTTTCATATATGATCTCATTTAAGCCCTCTCACAAATCTCTGAGGCAGAAACTGTTAATGAACCCCATTATGTGGACACAGATGGGGCTCAGAGAGGTTAGGTGACTTGCCCCAGGTTGCACAGCTGCTCAGTTGGAGGGGCTGGGCTTTGAACCTGTGCATTTTTACTCCAGAGGCTGTGATTTCAGCAGATGGATCCTGGAGGTTAAACGTGGAGGGAGCAGGTGCTTGGGACCTTGGGGTGTGGACCTTCTTCCTTGTTGGGAGACTTTGGGGTTGGGGGCGGGCGGTGGGCAGGGTCGAGAAGTCCTGACCATGTCATCCGCTTGGCTGACTGCAAACAGTCTGATTTTACTAGATGTGTGCAGGCCGGGTTCTGATTGGCAAGGGGATGTCTCTGTTGGAAGGGAATCTTGGCCACTTGCCTCTTGGCAGCAGGCTCTTGGCTACCACGTGGAGCGCCGTTTGGAGGCAGTGAGAATTATTCGGCAACCTTGCCTGGGGTAGTTTAAAGTGGGCTGGGGGCTCTGCCAGTCTCTCAGACAGGCTGGCAGAGAGAGCAAGAAAGCGAGCTCTGCTACAGAGAAGCCCACACTCAGCTTCTTTGCTATTCTCCCTGCCTCTGTCTATCTCCGTCTCTTGCCATCCCTCAGCCTCTCTCTCTGCCAGGACTTAAGGAGCCAGTAAGATGACAGGTGGTTTGGCAGCAAGAGAAGCAACGTCTCCTGTCCCCACAGGCCTGCATTCCCTCAACTCTACTAAAACTTGGGGCCATTTACTTCCACAGCTCTCAATTTCCCTGAAGATGAAGTTCAGGCTCCTTGGCTTGGCTTGAGGACTTATGCTATGACCCCTGCCTCCTGGTTCCGCGTCATGTCTCCACAGGACAGACTCAACTTTTTGTTTTTCCACAGTGACTACTAGCCCAGAGCTCACTCAGAACGTGTGGTTGAGCTTGACTTACTTTGGGATTTGCAGTCATCACCATTTCTGTGTCTTAAGGCTGATTTATCACATGCCAAGTGATATGCAAGCTTCTAAGTATTTTCTATTCCTATCTCCTTGACTCGTAACAACTTGATAGGTAGGCCCTGTTTTCTCCCCATTTTACAGAGGGGGAAACTGAGGCACCAAGATATTAAATTACATGTCCAAGATCATCCAGCTCGGATATGGCAGTGATAGATATGAACCCAAGCCAGTCCAGAGCTTGAGCAGGCTTGAGTGGGGTTTTCCTTAAACCACTTTGTGAGAGCCTGTCACCAGTTCTGTGTCATCACCCCCGCCCCCAGCAGCCTTGTCAGCACGACAGCCCGGTTTGCTGGCTCCTCATTTCACTCTGGCTCTGCTGTGTCCACACATCCTTGATGAATTAACCTTGGCAATGCTGGCCTTGCCTTGTCACACCAATAAAGTTAGTGCTGCAGAGAACTAGGTTGTGGAAGGTATAATGGACACCTCTCTCCATCTGTCTCTTTTTCCCTGCAGATTCCAAGGTTGCTTGGATGTATAGGAGAAGAGCCAGAATGTTCCTTATGGGTGTAGGGGGTGTTTGGAAACAGGAAAGACCCCTAAATTGGTTCCTTCCAAGGGAGACCTCCTTCTACACCCAAATCTCATCCCATCTGTCCAGGGTGGCCTGTGTGGCTCTGCTCACTGGGGACTGATTGTCTCAGCATGTCCTCACATTGCTCAACAACAGGACAACATTCCTGTACCAAAGCAGAGGGGAGTCGGATTGTGTTAGCAATTCTCCATCAGACTGTGTCGTATTCGGATTGTATTGTATTAGTAGTTGTTTCCACTAATGTGATGAGAAAGTTGCTAATCTGAGAAGACTCCTGCATTGTATTAGGGAAAACAAATATTAATGTGATTCGATGGGAAATGGCTAATAAGAAACTAAGTTGCTAATATGACATGATGGATCGGTGGGAGGAATTTGGGTCGGGTGCTTGAACTTTCCTGGAATGTTCGGTGGTGGGCAGGGACCGGGGAGGGCAAAATGGCAGGAACTCTGTGTTACAGTCACTCAGAGTTAAGGTTCCATATTTGAGCCTCTTCCTCCCCCCTCCAATACCCAGTCCCTCCCCCCTTTACTGTGTTGAATAGTGTCCCCCAAAAGTTCTCATCCACCCAGAACCTGAGAATATGACCTTATTGGGAAAGACTCTGCAGGTATAATTAAGATGAGATCATAGCGCATTACAGGGGGCCCTGAATCCAATGACCCGTGTGTGAGGAGAGGACACACAGAGAGAAGACCCTGTGACGATGGGGGTGGGGATGGGAGGGATGCAGCCACAGGCCAAGCAAAGCCAAGGACAGCAAGCAGCCACCAGACCCCGGAAGGAAAGGAGGCCTCTTCTCTTAGAGCTTTCAGAGGGAGCACAGCCCTGCCAACACTTTGATTTCAGACTTCCAGCCTCCGGAACTGTGAGAGAATACATTTCTGTTGTTTTAAGCCCCCCAGCTGATGGTACTTTGTTACGACAGCCTGACCCCATCCCTTTTACCCATCACACCCCCAGAGAGGAGACGCAGGTTTGGCAACATCCCTCTAACTCGGAGACAGCAAAGCAGGTTTGAGGGGTTCCTCCAGCCCCAGGGCTGGCCTGGCTGCTTGACCAGACCCGAGGACGAGGGCTTGCTCTCTGCCCCCACTTTGTTCTTTGCTTAAAGGGAAGAAGCCTCCTCAGTTGCAGGGCGGTTGGCATATGGGCTCCACAGCCTGCTTCGCGGCACGTTAATATGTGATTAAGGGGGTCTTAAAACACCCATTAGTCCCCCTCTGGTATCTAATAGCGCTTTTGGATTTAGAACAGAATATTATTTACTCATTAGCTGATAATAGATCCTGAGTACACGCCGTATGTATTGGGACAATTATTAGAATGTGGGTCTGCACAGAAACGTCGTTCTGCTGCTATGGCTGGTGGCAGGACAGCATCGTCCAGAGGGCAAGGTGGGGGGGGGGGTCACAAAATGACCCATGAGCCCTCCAAGGAAAACAGAGGGCCTGCTAGAGATTGTCTGTGGTGACTTGCTGTGGATGAAGTGAACTCCAGGTACAGACGGGCACACTTGAGTGCCTCAATGGAAGGGATGCATTGGGGGGGGTAACCACCTCCAAGAATTAGGGTACCAACAGTAACAGCCCCCCCACAGTGGTGACGGATTGAACTTCAGGCTTCAGGTCCAGGCCTCCCAAGATGAGATTATTAGTCACGTGACAGCCACCCGCAGGATCACAGGGGTGGGGTGACTTGCCCAGGACACACGGCTGATAAGTGGCTGCAGCTGTGGCAAACCCAGCTCTTCTGATCACTGGACCTGGGTTCTTTTCAACATTCCTCTGTACTCCCTGCAGAAACTTCTTGGTAATTCTAATCTTCCCTCTTCCCAATGGAAAGAGGCACTTTAACACGATTTCCTATTACGTTTCCTTTGTTGGGCCATCCATGGTGGGCATCACAGATCTCAACAGCTGGTTCGACTTGAGGGTGAAGAAGATAGCAAAGTCAGGACAGCCCCCAGTTTGGTGGACAGAATACAGGGTGTGGGGAAAGAAAGCTTGCAGTTTGATAAGCCTGATTTTCAGGTCATCAGTTTGCAGTGATTCAGTGAACGAATGCATGAGCCTCTTAGGATGAAAGGCACGGCATAAGCTTGCAATACAAGCACCAAAAAAAGGACTGAGAAAGCACTGAAAAACCTTGCCTTTAAACTCAGATCCGCCTAGGCTTTTCTGAGACGCGCCAGATGGAAAGACAAGAGGGGTTTGTATAAGGGTGGGAGGGCTCTCTCCAGCCCAGTGCCGGCAGTTTGAGACCTTTTGCCTCCCGGTGCCCTCAGGGTGCAGGGAAGCCTCCATCTCCATGTCCCTGTTGTACACAGGTGGCCGGGGGAAGGGGGGGCGGTTGTGGGTCCTGTTTATATTGAGCACATAGAGGAACGGCGCAGGGTGCCCTCTCTGGTGAGTCATTCCAGCATGTGGCCACAGTGACACTGAGAAGTCAGATATGGTCCCCAGGAACGCAGGCCACAAGTAGAGGCCAGACATCACCTCTGTGGATTGCCCAAGTGGAGAACAGGGCTCCCTGGTGAAAGATTAGCAGGGAAGGAGCCAGAGAGAAAGTGGAGCTTGGCAAATTTGTCCTCTCGTCCGTCTTCTTCTCGAGATTTGTGGGTCTACACCGCAGCTAGATAAATAACCAAATAAGTAAACCACTTCCCGGTGGGTGTGTGGCATCTGCGTGAGTGTATGTGTGTTTGTGTCTGTGTGTGTGTTTTAATAAAGCTCACCATGAGCCAGATATCAATTTCTGTCAGAGAGACTCAGAGCATCTGAACCAGAACTAAATAAAAATAAACATTAAACAATTATTGGAATTTAGGTTTATTTAAAAAGTCAGCAGGGTTGAGGGAACAAGCCACCCATTAGCGAGGCAGAACTATCGGGCCTTTTAACAACCCGCTGGTTCTTGGCTGCCAGGGAGATTTGGGCTCTACAAGCTGTGGAAACTCCGGATCCTATTGATTAAAGATGATGCGGTAACAGGCAATTATATCATGGTGGCTGCTTGCAGCGCTGGCCCACGTGGGCTACCCATTTGTCTTTATGGAAACGGCTTTGTTTGGGGGTCTCAGGGAGGATGGTTCAGTGTCCCCATCCTGGGCAAAGCATTCTTCCTTCTCGGGTCCCTGCAGTTGGTAGAAGGCTCTGAAGCCCGAGCTGTTCCAGATTCTTGCATTTTTCTCCCCCCTGTCCCCTCCATAGACATCCGTAGTTCATAAGGAACCTGTGTCTTGTCAACCAAATCAATGCAAATAACCGGTGAGCTTTTCTCGACTTTTCAGTAATAATTGATCTTCCCAGAACTGATAGCATTTGGAAAACATAAGTAAGGAGAGCAGCAGCGAGCCAGATGTCCACGTTAAGAGAATATAATTGCTCTGAGTTATAGGAAAGGAAGTGATTTCCCTTCTAGCTTTAGCTCCAAGAGAGCAGAATAAACTGCCGTGGAGCATCAGGAAGCTTCCTAGTAAACTCAGGGCTTAGTACGGACTCCGTCTCAGCCTGCAGGTTCGGACGACTGTGGGACTGGGATCTTCCAAGCTGACAGGCAGATTTCCTGCTTGTAATTTTGTCAGTCTCCAGGTTTTTATTTGGAAGCTTTCTGCACAGCCAGTCACTGCTGGGGAAGGAGAGAGAGGTTTGCAGTTCTCGGGGGGAAGGGAGGGTTCCAGCTTAGCCACTGTGCTATTCGTCCAGTGGATGGGAATCTCCTCTCTGCTGGTTTGCCTTTTTTTTTCTTCTTTCTAATTTGATGGTCACTTCCAGACACTGCTATAATTGGCTCCTGATTTGACTGGGGTGATATTTAGAAAATCAGATGGGGATGGGGGTGTTCTATGGATTGGTGGATGGACAGTAGGATTCCTAGGCTTCATTCTTCCAGGACTCCTTTATTTGTTCCTTCGTGCATTCATTTATCTGCTCATCCAACACATAGTTACTGGGCACCTTCTCTGTGCCAGGCACAATTAGGTGCTGGGGCGCATTGGTACCTGCCCTCATAGGAGCTCCTATGAAGAGGCACAGATGTGTAACAATTGATTATTACATCACAATTGCAATAGTGCTTCATAGAAATGAGGAGCAGGGAGTAAGGGCCCATGACCGTAAAAACCTGACCTTATCTTGGGGTGCAGTTCTTGCGAAAGTAAGGTCTAAGCTGAAACTTGACACAGGAGGTAGGACTGAGCTAGGCCAGTGGTGCTTGGACTTGAGTGGGCATCAGAATCACCTGGAGGACTGGTTAAAAAGATTGGTGGGCATCAACCCCAGAGTTTCTGATTCATCAGGTCTGGAGCTGGTCTAAGAATTTACATTTCTAATAAGTTCCCAGGTAACGCTGCTGCTGCTGGTCTAAGGACCACACTTTGGGAACCACCAAACTGGGCAAAAGACAGGAAAGAGAGGGCATCAAGGTAGTGGGAATTGTGGATGCTAAGGCCCTGTGGCTGGCTTGGCAGTTTCCAGTCAGAATAAGGGGCAGAATGGTAGAAGCAAAGTGAGGAGGACTGGGGGAGATGCACTGCATGGGAAGCACAGGGTCCTGGCCCCCCAGAGGCCTTGCAGGCTGACCTGGAAAGTTTGGATTTTATCTGAAATTGGATGGGAAACGTGGAGAGGTTTTAAGCAGATAAAGTGTCAGCATCCAGTTTGTATCTTGAAATACTCTCTCTGGCTTCCAAGGCAGGAATGGGAAGGTGGAAGAGTGGCTGGCATTAAGCCAGGGAACCTCACAAGGAAGCTATGCAGGCATCCAGCCAGGAATTAGAGGTGGCTAGACCCTCTGGTGTCAGTGAGCATGGAAAGCATGGACATGTCTGCGAGAGTTCAAGTCCAGGCACCCCCTTTCGGGAAAGCCTTCCTGATCAGTTTGGACCCACCCATCAGTCCCTGAAACCTAATTTCTTAACCTGAAGGAGTCATATGTTGACACTGACCTTATCAGTTCCTTGAGGGCAGGGCTGTGTGTGTCATATCTGCCTCATATAGCCCACCTGCAGCCCACTGGTTGGATATACAACAAATACCTTATAATAATTAGCAGGTTGTGGGGGCACCTGAGTGGCTCAGTCAGTTAAGCATCCGACTCTTAATTTTTTTTTTTTTAATTTATTTATTTGACAGAGAGAGACACAGCAAGAGAGGGAACACAAGCAGGGTGGAGTGGGAGAGGGAGAAGCAGGCTTCCCGCCCAGCAGGGAGCCCGATGTGGGGCTTGATCCCAGGACTCTGGGATCATGACCCGAGCGAAAGCAGACGCTTAACCACTGAGCCACCCAGGCGCCCCCCGACTCTTAATTTTGGCTCGGGTCATGATTTCAGGGTTGTGAGATCAAGCCCCGTGTCAGACTCCGCGCTCAGTCCTTGAGATTCTCTATCTCCCCACCCTCTCCCCCACCCCCTGCCATGCTCACACACTCTCTCTCTCAAATAAATAAATAAATCTTAAAATAATTAGCAGATTGTGACTGTTTGACAGTTCACCAGCTAGGGTCATATCTGTTACCTCATTTGATTTTCTAGGTACCCTGAGGAAAAGGTGGAATTGAACCCATTTTGTAAATGGGGCAAACTGAGGTTCAGAAAGGGCAGGAGACGCTCACAGGCTCACCCAGCTGGACTGAAAAAAAGGCAGGATTCTCACCCAGGCCCAGAATGCCCTCTGGTGAGCAGACCAAAGGAGCTGTGATGCCTCCACCCGGAATCTTAGATGGTGACCACATTTCCCTTAGTAGTATCAAGGGTCTTACCCAAGATGACAGGGCCAGTCCACCAGAAATATTAAGTAGATATAGAAGAAATTGTCATTTTTTAAAAATAAAAAATAGTCAAATATCAGCAGTTTCCTATGGTTCAACCTAAAACAAAGCATGCAGGGAAAATGTTGCATTTCTAGAAGGTCCTGCCGCAGCGTGAGGAACAGGAGTTGCAGCGTAGTCTAAATTGTCTCTGGAAAGCAGCTTCCCACACACACGGAAGCTGATGAGGGGGCCGTACAGGGATGCAGCATCTTAGAATCAGTCTATAATGCAATCAATTTTGTATATCCCTGGTGAAACAGCAACATTTATTTAACGTCTTTTATAGAGCAGCTGAGTTTTATCACAAATCACATTCCATTTCTATTCAGCTGGGACTCCTTGAAGGCTAAAATGCACTTACTTTTCTCGGAGGAAATTTACCAATTCCTCAATAAAGACCCATTTGCCTCTGTATGTAAAATTGACACATTTATTGAATATTAAACATTTAGGGTCTTTTTCCCCAGCTCCCCCACCCCCTCCCCCACACCTTTCTCCACTTTTCCACAACACTTCCCAGTCATTAGGGAGACTTCCTCCAAGTGGCAAGAAATGTGTATTTTCATGCAGAAGCGGCCGACATTTCAATTCGGGTCATTCTTATCAGTGGGAAATGATCAAGTTATGTCATAAATGCATAGGGCGAAATCCAGTGCCTCGGAGTGGCCTCTTTAAGCCCCTCTCTTTGTGGCCGGCTTGGTAGTCTTGGTCACGCGGCAATACCGTGTTGAGTTCGTGACAAAAGTTTTTTTGTCTACACTTGTAACGTTTGCAGAAGGCAGGGGCAGCCTCCCTGACAATAAATTGTGCTAATTAGCATGAGGGCCTATTAATAAAACGAGTTTTCTTTCATCCATGTTCCTGAATGGTCGGGGACATCAATTAAAGTGTGCGCTTGGGACAATGTCTTTTCACTGCCGGTTGCAGTGTTTTTGTTTAAAAAAATAAGCAGGGGGCTGGGCCATTTAGGGAACTTGTTTTTGTGTCCTTAACATGGGAGAGGGCTGAACTGTTGAACTTAGGTCTCAAATGTTGGGTTCAGATTTTCTGACTGATGCTAAATCAAGGCAGTGACAGGTTGGGTGGGTGCTTGGCCCTGGGTTAGAGGCTTTGCTTTCAGAGTGCAAGGACAGTTGTTGCGTTTGAGGAGTATCTCCCTAATGATGTTTGAAACCAGACAGACACAGGTTTTGAACCCTAACTCCCCCTTTTACTGAGCTCACAAAGCTCAGACCGGTGATTTACCTCTTTGGGCCTCAGCCAGGGTTAAATGAGATGACCCATGGAAGGTTCTGGAAGGAACCTCAAACCTCATTGCTGTTCTCCTGGGAACTTTATCCAGTGTCAGGTTTGGATGGAAAAAGAAAGGTCATTTCATCCAGCTCCCTGTTCCAGGCTTGATTTCCCTTCTACAGGGCCCAGGAGTTGACTACTTTATGCTGGGAAACCTTTAAGGACCAGAAACTCACTTAATCATTATCAAGACTGTCTTCCTTATGGTGACCTGAAACCTATTTATGTGTAACTTCCTCTGCCTACACAAATATGAGCTCCTCTCTTTTTTATCAAATATGTAAAGATCCCCCCCTTCTCTGAGTCTTCTGTACTCCAGGGCAAATGTCCTCCCAGCTCTTTGTAGATTTGGGTTTCTCAACCTCACACGCTACTGACATTTCGGACTATGTAATTCTTTGTTTGTTATGGGGGCTGTTCTGTTCATTTTCTGATGGTTAGCAACATCTCTGGCCTCTACCCACTAGATGCCAGCAGTACCCCGAATTGTGACCATTCAAAAGTATCTCTAGACTTTGCCAAATGTGCCTAGAGTGCAAAATTATCAACCCCCCCCCCCCGCCCCCGTTGAGAACCATTTTCCTAGAGTTTCTGGTTCTCCCCATCCTGGACCCATTTAGCCAGACATGACGCCTCAAATGGGAGGCTTTCACTTCCACATTTCTTTCCCCTCTGGCACATCAGCATTCCTGTGGCTTATGCCTCCAAAGTGTTTTTGGTGCCTGCTGGGAGCAGAGCCCACTTCTACCTGGCACGAGCTGAACCTGCCAAAGTTTAGAGAGATCAGGAGAAACCAAAATAAAATCACCCATTTTTTGTTTTCCTGCATTTGTCTCTGCAAAAGGCAGACACCACCAGGACTGGAAGGTGTCTGGGCCTTCTTTGTTGGAATCTCCGTCTTGAGAACAGGAATGATGAGGTCTGAGTTTATCCCATAGCTTTCATCTGAACAGGCAGAGCTAACTTTTCAGAGCAGGAGGTCACTGATGGTTTCTGAGTGTAGCTGGCTCCAGGTCTGGGTTAGCGTTCTGGCTTTGCCCCTGACTGATTGACTACACCTCTCTGAACCTCAGTTTCTCATCTGTGTAATGGGGATCAAAATAGCACTATCTCAAAGCGTTGTTGCCAATTCAAAGAATTAACCCATGTAAAATATAGTAATCAGCCAATAAATTAGAGCTTCTATTTTGTGTTATTATTACTGTTGTTTGCAAATAAGAAACACACGTCCAAGGAATGAGAATAATTCACTTAAGGTCAACCAGGAAGTCAGTGTGAATACACTGGATTGAGCATCTTTTTTTCGAAAACTCCAGGGTTTTTTGCAAAGGTCTGTCTGCATACTAGGAGATTTGAAGATGATCCATTTTATGTGATTCTCACCCCATTAACAGCCTGCGGTTTTGCCAGAATATCCTCTTTTCACTTTCATTTTAAAAACCAGCCAGTGTAATAAATCTTGCCCCGAAATCTCAGCAGCACATCTTGGCTGGAGTGTATGATAAATCTAATATACTGTGGCCTCTCTGTATGAGATACCCCTTCACAGATCTGTATTTTTGGCGGACAGCCCCCTGGTCTGGCAGGATTATAATTTGTTCTTGGTTTGACAAGTCCAGCCCTCTGACTGGGTCATCATTGTTTCACAACTTCCCTGGCTCCAGGGTGGACACAAGACCCTGTCCCCTCTCCTTAACCTTTTCTTTTCCTTCTTCCTTCCCTCCCTTCCTTCCTTGCTTGCTTCCTTCCTTTCTCTCTCTCTCTCTCCCTCTCAATCTTTTTTTTCACAAAACCACAGATTTAGCTACCCCCCTCCCCACGTTTAAAACAGGGAACTTGGCTTAGAACCAGGTCTGAATTTGAAGAGTACACATCTGGGAAGGAAGGCCACTGGAAACTCAATGTGTACCTGGGTTCTTTTCACGGGGAGTTGAGGTGCCCTATGGTTCTGCCACATGTGGACCACATTGCCTTGGGAGACACTGAAAGGGCAGGGAGCCCCACTTTGATCATTCAACAAATATTTCTTAAGCACCTACTATGTGGCAGAGTATACAGAGGTGAACAGCATCAGGTTCAGTGGGAGAGACAGACATTTATGATATGGTCACTTGTAACAAAGCTGAATTATTTATGCCTGTGCTGAGGGTTCTGATTGGAAAATGCAGGGGCTGTGGAGCCCCCAGGGGAACATTCCTGAAGAAGTGGCATCTTGGAGCTCACTGGAAAATGGTGGGCATTTACCAGTCTCAGGGAAGAGCCCAGGCCCTGAGGCAGGGAAGGACACGAGGAGGTCAGTGGACAGCCCAAGACCAGGGGAGACTGAGAGGGAGGCCAGGCAAAGCCCGTGCAGGACACTTCTCTGGCTTCCTCATAATAGTGGAACCTGGGAGTCTCATGCAGGCCTGTGAACTCCCCTCGTCCCCTCCCTGCCTCACAAGGCCCCTGGGAGGCCAGGAAAGAGCCCCCCAAAAAGGCTTCAAGGACTGTGGAATGTGTTCCAGTCCTAGCTCCACCCCTACTGACCTGCTTAAGTCACTTTCTCTCTCTGAGCCTGTTTTCTCACCTGTAAAATGGTGGTAACAGTAATAACCCCCCTTCCCCAGGAGGGGTGTTACAAAGATAAATCAAGAGAATGCATATAAGGTGCACAGATCAGGGAATGGTTTCTGGCACTCAATAAGGACCCGAGAAATGTTAAGGATTAATTCCGCTTACTAGCCTTGTGACCTGAGAAGACTGAGTTTATCTCTTCGAGCCTCAGTTTCCTTATCGGCAAAATGAGGATAATAATTATACGGCTGGAATAAATGAGTTAGAACAGTGGCTGGCACAGAGTTTGGGCTCATAGCATTGGCTATTACCACTGTTACTATTATTGTTATTGTTGTTATTGTTTCTTGTAGTTTCACGTATCATGTGGTTGATCTTCATGGGGCCCATGGTTTTTATCCTGATTCTGAATCCCACCACGTTAGACATGCCTCGCCAGCTGTTCCCCTCCACCATGTGTGCTCCACCTTCCAGACCCTCTCATGTGCCCCACCGCATCCCACACAGAATCCCAGCCCCACAGCCTGCCACCCACTGGCCATGACCCTCTGAGTCAGAGTTCTCCCTCCCCTTGGACATTGAGCTCATCCAAATGAGGGGGATCCTAAGGGAGCCTCATGATCATTTACTGAGCCAGGGCCTTTTCTGCATCACAGCAGACCCCCAGAGGTGAGTATCATCAGCCCCACTTGGCAGATGGGGAAACTAAGGCACAGAATGGAACCACTGTGCCCTTGATCTTTCTGGTACCTACAGGCTGCTCACCATTGCAGAAATATGCACTCTCTTCCTATCCCCTCCTGCTTTCACAGAGGCCAAAATGTAGTCTTTCACTACATCGCTTCTCCAGATCATGACGAGAACAGATCTTTTTAAAGGGAGAGAAACAAATCTTGCGGACCCTTGAGAATTGGTTCTCTCATCCCCGGAGTCTGCAGACCTCTGCCAAAGAAGCCTTGACATATGACATTCAAATCTTGGGCTATGAAATGATCTTTCAACTGCCAGCTATCTCTGCAAAAGAGAATTTGGGCCATCACAACAGGCCAAGTAATAATTTCTTTGGATTAGTGTCAACATGGAAGAGCGAAAGGAATGGTCCAAGGACTCCCAGTTTGGAAATTGCTGCCTTTGGCTGGCATATTCTAGAACTTTCTTCATCCCTCTCTTGCAGGACCCAGAACAAAGGTCTGAGGGTTGAGGCCTCCCGTGCCTGTCCTCTCCTGGACGCCTCAGCCCCTGCATGCCTGGGCCCTGGGGAAAACTGAGTCTTTACCCAGCCTTCCTAGACCCTGGGGCCACCTCTTCCCCTTGAAGGAGAAGGCCAGTGGGCGAGGCTCCTCCATGTTATTGAGGAAAGAAATACGGCCTAGAACCCTTTCTGTAAATGTAACCTCCCGGCTCCTCCTTTATGGGTGAGGCAAAGTGCTTAAAATGCTTAGGGGGAATAAACAGCTTTTAATGAAGTTACATTGCCACATAATGGGCATCATAAAATTGCCTTCATACTGCAGGGTCCCAGGATGGCATTTATTATCGACTGTGCCGGAACAGCCTTTGCAGAGCTCCGGTAGCTGCAGAGAGAAGACTGCAAAAGTCTCCTTAAATTACCTGATTGAAATAACCGGCGGAATATTCCGTGGGGCCGCCGCGTGCCAGGGAAGCCGCCTTTGGGGTGGTCTGTCAGAGGCGGTTTGCGCATTCTGAAGAACACAGGAGTTTCATTGCAGCAAAACAGATGTTCATCTTGTTTCTCCATCGGCTGTTTGATGAGAAATTTATTGCTCTTCCGCTGGGCAGGAGCCCCTCTCGGCTGTGGAGTCTATTAGGCAAGCCAGCAGCTGGCGGGAAGCCAAGGTGAGGCTGTTTTGATGAAACCCATGAAAAGCCTTGGCTGGGAGGCGCCGGGAATAATGCACTGGCTAGACTCTCCTGATTGGGCCATTGATTGGCCTGATTTGATTTATTGATCAATACCCTCAAATTTGGCGTCTGAGAAGCTGCACTAATCTTTAACTGTTGTGAACATCTCTACCTGCTGGAGAATTAGACCCTGATAAGGAATGTATGAAAGGAATCGGGGCTTATCTTAATCACACACCGGGCCCCAGCACTGCCCGCGCCGGTGAGGGCCCCAGTGCACTGCGCCCCATCGCCAGGCAGGCTGGCGCAGATCTATAAATTGATGGAATTCAAAGCCTCCAGCATCGATTACCGTTATAACAAACAGTGGTGCACAGAATGTCTGATTATTTTTAGACAAAGATTCTGTTCTCTCAGCAGCAATTTTGCTGAGGCTGTCACTGTGTCAGATGTCTACTGTTGATTGCAATTAGATGCAATACAAAAAAAAATTAAACTATCTGTATCCTTAGTCTTATTTCCAGTTATTAAATCTCTCTCTTTGTTTGCCGTTTCCTCATGATATCTACAGCTGGATGAAATATTTGGTTGGCAGGAGAAATCCTTGTAATTCAGCGGGGGTGCAATGGCCTGCCGGCTCATTGGATTATCTCTGGTGGGGTGCACATAATCTCGGGGGGAGGGGAGTTAACTGGGGGGGGGCTTACATCTGTTTAAATGTGTTCACGGTGAAGGCTTGATGCAAAAAAATGTTTCAGGACAGGGTGAGGTATAAAAAGCAATCTCCAAAGCCCTCCAGAATGCCTGTGTTTTTAGTTCTCCTTGTTTCTGTCCACATTAGGCAGGACCTAAGCAGGGGTGCCTCCCCATTGATAAGCGGGGAGGGAAGGAAGGTTATCCAAGCAACCGAGCTCAAAGGTTGGCGCCACTTGAAATAATTAATTCCTCCAAACAGAAACCGCACTTGGGACCCCTTCCGCACTCAATCATACCTGAAGAGCAGGCTCCAGGTAATTGTGGGTATGAACAAATTAGGCATTCCCTTTTACATGCGGCCCGGCGGCGAGCATCCTGCTGTTGGGCACATGCATCCATCATCTTGGCGCTCTCCAGTTGATCTCTCGTCTCAGAGCCATTAGCCCCAGCGTCCTTGATGGTGGAACAGCTGTAAACTTGAGACCGTCATAGGGTGGCCAAGACTGACGATTCATTACATGATGGGATGGGGGAAAAAGGCTCAGGTGACAGTGCCGAGGCCTCCCAGTTCCCAGAAGCCAGCTCTGCCTGGAATTGGCAAGTGCCGGCTAATTTTAGAAAGTTCATAGTGGAGGATGGAGAAGGAGGGGGTGGCGGTTTGGGCTCTAGGGTCAGCCAAGGAGTTCCTGCAGGAATTGGAAGGCTGGCATTGATCTGCATGGCAAGAGGGAGCAAGGGACAAGGCCCTGAGCCTGCCCAGAGGCAGATGTTCAAATGCCCCTTTGAGAACGCCCAGGGGAGCTGGTGAAGATGACTCTAAGCTCCCTGAGGGCAGGTAAGGGGTCAATCTTGTTCAGTAATAACCAGAATAACACCTGCCCTTTGTTCACCACCAACTGCCCCAGATCCTGTGCCAGGGACTTCCAGATATACCTTCCTCCTTCAAGCTGCCCAGTTCCCTTAGGAAGTTGGTAATAATTATACTTGTTGATAGATGCAGAAACTGGTGCTCATGGGCATTAAGTGGCTTGCCCAAGATTACACAGCTAAGAAGTGGTGAGACTGGAAGTCAAGTTCAGGTTGGTTCCTGGAGTCTGGGCTCTCAACCCCAGTGGAGAATACTCAATAAATATCTGTTGAATGAATGAATGAATGAACGAACAAATGAATGAATGGTGCATGTACCTCCAGTGGGGACTCAATCGGGCTCCTGGATAACCGAATATGGCAGGCCATCTTTCCGGAGGGAAAAAGAAGAAACCAGAAATATAGAAATTTCAGTTGCCTCCATGGGCAGGTCTGGTATTTGGGCTTCCCGGACTGCTGGGAACAGCTTTCTGCTTCCTCCTGTTGGGTACAGAGCTGTGCCCAAGCTCCAGTCCCTTCAGTTAGAGGAACAGGTGTGAGGTCACCAGGAAGCTTCCATGCAAAGAAATCTCAGGGTTGAGAGGTCCAGCAATAGGAAGGAACACTAATGGGTGTCATGGGGCAGGGAGAGCTCATTGGTCACCTGGCTGGGAGCCAGATAGCCTCTGACCAGGATAACACAGTGGTTAAGAGTTTGAACCCTGAAGTCAGGTAGATACTGGTTCAAAGCCCGGGATCATCACATTCTCAACTCTGAGTGACCTTGGGCAAGCAGTTGAACCTCTCTGGGCCTCACTTTCCCAATATGCAAATAAGGCTGCTAATACAACCTCCCCTTCCAGGTGACTATGAGGATGAAGTCAGATGATCCATGTCAGCCCAGACACTGTGCCTGGCACATGCGGTTTGGTGGCAGTGACTGCTGGTCTAGGGCATTCAGGAACACCCAGCACCCGCCGTGGACATACGTGACTAACAAGCTCATTTGGCTGAGGAAGAATTCCAGGCCAGGGATAGAGGTGTCAGGTAACTTCTCTGAAATCACAGAGCAAGTCCCTGGCACATTCGACATCTTCCCTGTCACCCACTGTCACCCTCTTCTGGACACATTCCCATTGCACATGCCCCTCCTCTTTTTCCTTGTCACATCCCTGCTGTCCTGACCCTCTGATAAAAGTGTGGCCGGTCATCTCAGCATAGCTGTGGGGAGAGGCAATCCCTCATGTGGTTGGTGGGAGCAATAATCAATGCAGTCCCTTTGGAGGTCACATTTACAAATGTGCCTGCCCTGTGACCTGATCCTTATCTATCTGAAAACTTAGCCTTTGACACCCCCACACAGGGGCAACCGAGATGACTGTCTCAATACATTGTTGCCGTAGGACAGTGGTAGTAACGCAGAGCCCAGAAATAATCTGTATCCATGAGTGAGGGCCCAGCTACATAAAATAAGGCACCTCCTGTAAAAATGAAGACAGATGCTCCTCATGTGCTGATGAAAGGAGCAGGCAAGATAAGTTCCGTGAAAATGGCAAGTTGCGGGACATGGTACGGAGCATGCTTGTATCTGAGTCAAACAAAAGAAGAGAAAGACATTGCTTACTCACGTGCTTGAATATGAATGGATATCTTTGAAAGGACGCAGAATAATGGTGGGCCCCTCCAGAGACAGAAGACTGTTGAGTGTTAAGCCTTGCTGTGCTGAGCAATTTGTATCATATGCGTGTATTACTTTAGCAGGGTAAAAAATTTACCATTTAAAGAAACTAGTATAATGGAAGAACCTGGATTCTTGGAATCAGACTTAGGAAGTATTGGCCCCGTTACTTACTGGCTGTTGGCCTGAGATAGGCAGTAGCAACTCTCTACACCTCAGTTTTCTCATCTGTAAAATGGTGACATGATGAGGTGGTGACGGGTGTAAGTGAGGTTGTGCCTGTAAATCGATAACCTGGTCTGTGCCATCCATGGTTATTAGGGGGTACCGTTACCAGCTTCAAAGCTGAAAGGAGATGCTGTTTATGGCAGTGCTGGGCCCAGAGCCCTCTGTGGCACAACCAGAGAGGGTTCTGGCCTCATGGGCAGGGCGCTGAGGATGGAGGCAGCTCCCTGAGCCCCTCAGGGGACCCTCCCCAACACACACACAGAATACTGAGCGAAGCCCCTGAACCTATTTGTCTGGAAAGCTCGGTCGTGGATCCCTCTCCAGAGGCCCAGCCCCTGTAATGAGGCCTGGTCACCAGCTCAGCCCAGACAGGAGGGACAGGGCTGGGGCTTGACTGGCTGCTGCCCGCCTGGCTACTGCCCGCCATGAAGGGGCAGTTAGGCAGCGGTTTCTCCCCCTCCCTCCCGCTGTGTCTGTCTCTCTCTCTCTCTCTCTCTCCCCCTGTTGCCCTTTCGCCCTCTGGTGCTCTCCCTGTATCTCTTTCTCTCCCTCTCTTTCTCAATCTCTCTTTTCCTGTCTCCTTCCCCTCCCCCCGTGTCTCTCTTGTGCCCCCTTCTCTCTCCCTCTCTGAATTTCTTTTTCACTCCCACTCCCCCAGTGTGGGTGTTTCCCCTCTTCTCCTTTCCTTTCTCAGTCTCTCTCTGTGTTTTCTCTCTTGTCCTCTCCTCTTTCCCTTGCTACATCGGCTATCTGAGGGTTGCTGTGGTTGTCACCACAAAGGGCCGAGGCAGGTGACAATTTTGGGGACTGACTACGTGCACTGGGCCAGGTGCTGGGGATAAGAGGAAGGAAGGTGGCAGACCCAGGCCCTGCCTTCGGCGGGTGGACATTCCAGTTGGGGACCCAGATGCAACAAAAGTGTCATGAGGGCCCTGATGGGGAGGACAAGGTGCTTGTCTCAGAGAGGCTTCAGCAAGCCGGAGCAGTGACAGGTCTTCCTAGAAGCAGTGACATTTAGGCTGAGACCCCAGGCGTGAATTAGTGAGGCAGAGAGGGGGGAAGGAGGCATTCCAGGCAGAGGAAGGGCCTGTGCAGAGTGAACTGAGCGTATTCTAGACACACCCACATATGGTCACTCAGAGAGAGGAGGGCGAATCCATGGAGTGAGCCCCACGGCTGTGCAGAGTAGCAGTGGGAGAATGGAATTTTGACCAAAGTCCCTGGATTTGTCTCCCAGCTCCAGCTTCTGCCAGCTGTGTGACCTTGGGCAACCTTGCCCTCTCTGGGCCTGTTTCCTCCTCTCCAAAGTGGAGATGGTGCTCTTGTATATCTGAGAGGGTCACTGAGAACTATACCTGCATGAATATGCACAAATGCTAGAAACACACCAGGCACAGAGCCTGGGCTATCCAAGTATTCATGCATGTTATTCTTTTGGTAACATTATCTATGCTTCCTGCTCCATGGTGCTCATGGCCAGATATCTGTATTATGCAGCAGCCCGTGGGATTCTCTGAAACCTGCAGCAGGAACAGGGCCTTTGCACGTGCTATTCTCTCTCGGTGAAAGGCTCTTCCCCCAGACAGCCACATGGGTGGATTCTCCACCCTCTTTAAGTCTTTGCCAAAAAATCACCTTTTCCATTAGGCTTCCCCTGGCTATTCTTTGTGAAATTGCAGTTCACCCTGACCCTCACCCTTCTTCACCCCCTTCCCTGCTTTATTTTCTCTCTCTGCATTTCCAGACTTAAAAAGCATTTCAGTGGGGGCACCTGGGTGGGCACAGTCAGTTAAGCGTTCAACTCTTGGTTTCAGCTCAGGTCGTGATCTCGGGGTCATGAGATCAAGCCATGCATCAGGCTCCACACTCAGCCTGGAGTCTGCTTGAGATTCTTTCTTCCTCTCCCTCTGCCCCTTCCACTCGTGCTCTCCCTCTAAAATAAATAAATAAATCTTAATTTAAAAAAAATGTATGTCAGTGGCTCCCATTGCTCTTGAGGGTAAAAATCTAGGTAGGGATTGGGGTGCCTTTGGCCCCCCCAGCCCTTAGAGGAGACTACCCCCCAGGTCAATGGTGCCCAGAATTGGCACTGTCTGTGCGAGACCAGCTCGGTGGGTCATCTGAGGCATCAGTGAGCAAGTCTTCTACACAATGTCTGTCAACACTGGGCTCTGGCTGGAAATGTCTTCCATAGCCCCTTCTTCAAGTGACTGAGGATTGGCCTGCTTCTTCACCACTGGGCTCAGCTGCAAACATACATCCTAGAGCTGGGGGAAACAGTGGCAAGAGTGGTAAGACCTTGTGTAAGTCACACCCCTCTCTGAGCCTTCTTTGGATAGACTCACACCCACCTAGCAGGTGTTCATGGGCCCTGCCTCCTGGAAGCCTTCCTGCTGGCTACCACCACAGGCCTGGCTGAGGGCTTTGGCCACATACTTCCCTGGTGCCCAAGCTTCCGACCACAATGCCGCTGATCTTTGTGTCTGTTCAAAGGGGGTAGAGGGTTGTCGCTAAATGCTTGGGTGCTGGAGCCAGGCTACCTGGGTTTCAAATCCCAGTACTGGCATTCACTTGCTGTGGGCTCTTGGGCGAGTAGGTTGACCTCTTTTGCTTTAGCTTCCTTGTGTATGAAACAGGGAGAATAATAACACCTTACAGAGTTGTGAGGATTAAATGAGCTAATGTGGAAAGTGCCTGGAACAGTGTCTGACACTGAATAGGCTATCACTGTGTGTTTGGTGGAATGAGTGAGTGTTGTCAGGATTCGACGGGGTAACTCAGGGCTCCTCAGGAGCTGCCAGATGGCGATGGTCTAATTCTGTTATTCCTTACTGTTATTTAGCTGGAATGTATCTAATGAGAGAAACTTCTCTTCCTCTGCTGTTTGGTCACCCCAGGGTGCAGTTTGCACAGTAAAGGCAAGATGTAAGCTTGAGTCTTTCCTTTTATTTACCAGATTCAAAGCAATGAGTTGGTTCCCCAGCATCCTCCAAAGTGACCAGGGAAGGGTTGGTTTTTTTTTTTTTTTTTTGTATTATTATGAACTCTTAGATTTAAACCTCTTTGATAGATTTGTTCCATTGCAATTACTTTCCTTCTTAATGCTGGGATCATCTTACCTCTCACCCATGGGAGCCCCTTCAGATTAGTCCTAGTGGTCTTGACAGTGGCCTACCATTAGGGAATCACAGCCCATTTTTACAGTATCCCATAAGGCAGTCAGGCAGGACAGGCATCGGCAATGTGGAGCCAGGCATACTCAGGTCTGGGTTCGACCTCCGATTCTGCCCATTTCTGGCACTACAGCAAGCCTTTCTAAGCCTCAGTTTATGCATCTGTAAAATGGGGTTAATAACAGTGAATGGCACCATGTATGTTAAGCCTTTACTACGGGGTTTTGCACACAGTAAGTGGTCAATATATATAAGACAAACTGTGGGGAAACCTTGCACAGTGCCTTGTTTGCTGGGAGAGCTCAGGAAAGAAGTATTCCTTTCTATGTTTTTGATGGAGGATTTCAAGGGCTCTCTGGGCCCTCCTCACCCTCAAAGTTGGGGCAGGATTTCTCAAAGGACATATTAAAAGATCTTACCCATGTCACACTTTCTAATGAAACTTGCAAACCAGAGAAAGAGAACAAATTATTTATAGACGTTATTGCCATACCCTCTAAGACAGCTAATGACTCCCAGGGCTGAGCCCTCAGGGGGGCTGGGGCCCCTGAAAGCCATTTCTAGTCCTTCTCTGGAGGCCTAGGTGACCCCCCAAGGACCTTCGCTGAACCCCCCCCCCCCCCCCGCTTGGCCATATCTCCCCCTCTTCCCACAGCAAAGCTGCCCCTGGCTCAGGTCAGCTAAGGGTGTCAGGTCCCACAGAGCCCTGGGCATGCACAGCTGCCATTCACCCCACAACCTAAAAGCCATCGATCAGATATTTTCACTGTATCACTCTGTTTTTAAACTTGGCCTTTCTGTCTCATTTTCTTATGTCCCTCAAGGACATATTTTCAAAACCTCAACGGTAAGCCAACCAAACTGTGGCACAGCCATTAAAATCAATGACAACTGCATGTCAGGAGGTGCTTGGAAATGCTTTGTAAATATGTCTTTTGGCGCTTGAGCCCTTCTTGCCTTGTTCCTTTGGCAAGTGTTTATTGAGCACCTGCTGCATGCACTTTTCTGAAGGGATGTTCTGCCTCTGCAAATAAGTTACTAACACAAAATATCCACAACATCAGAAATGAAGAGCAGGTGAGAAATGGCGGAGAAGGAGGAGGAGTATGGAGTACGGGGGTGAACCTGGAGGAGGGCCAGCTCTTTGCCTTCTGCCCAAGGAGGCAAGCATTGTGTATACCAGCTGCAACTACAGGCCAGGACACACATTGAATCAGACAGACATGGACCCCGCTATCCACGTTGAGCAGGGAAACAGAGGCATATCAGGAGTGCTGTGAAGGAAGCCACCAGGTGCCAAGAGGGAATAAGAACAGAGTCTCATTTAGTCCTGATGGTCAGGGAAGACCAGAAGGAGCAGTTGTAGGAAAATCTAGGGGAAGAAAGGTCCTGGCAAGGGGAACAGCAGGTGAAAGGCCCTGAGGTAGTCTAATGTTTGGCTAACAAAGTCAGAGTGGCTGGATCATAGAGAGCAGGAGGCATGAGGACAGAGATGTGGCAGGGCCCAACCACACTGTGCTTGCTGGCCCTGGGCAGAATCTGGGACATCAGCCTCAGAAGCAGTGGGAAATCACTGCAGAGTTTTCAGCCATGGAGTGGTGGGATCTGATTCATGTTTGTGAAAGCACCCCTGGGTGCTATGGCAGAACTGATTGTTGGGAGGGAGAGGCAATGGGAAGTCCCTGACTAGCTACTGCACCAGTCTAGGCAAGTGATGATTAGGGCTTGGTGGCAGTGGAGATGTCAAGAGTGGGCAGATTCCAGAGTTTGGACAGAAAAAAAAGCCAGTCCTCTCTCCCCTTGACTCTCCCCCTACTCCTCCCCCATCTCCCAGAACAATCATTCAGAGAAGTGTACAAATCATAAGCATACAGCTGGACAAATTGCCACAACTGAATACATCTATGGAACCAGCAGTGAGATCAAGAAACAGAACATTCCCAGCCACCAGAAAGCATCCCTTGTACCCCTTCCAGTCCTTGCTGCCCCCCACCCCTGACTTCTAACTACACAAATTCATTGTGCCTGTTTTCATACCTTATATGAATGGAATCAGTATGTGATCTTCTGCATCTGGCTTTTTTTGCTTTACATTTATAAGATTTATCAATACTGTTGTTTGTCTTTGTAGTTCATTGATGCTTATGGCTGTAGTATTCCACTGGGTAAATATATATTTCAAATTTATTTATACATTCTATTGTTAATAGGCATTTGGATTGTTTCCAGTTTGAGGCTATTATGAATAGTGCTTCTATGAATGTTCCAGACCAGCACTTCTCAAACTTTAATGTACTCATGAATCAACTAGTGATCTGGCAGAGTTAAAGACCCCAATGTAGTAGGTCTGGAGTGGGTCCTGAGTTTTTGCATTTGTCACAAGTTCTCATTAAAGCCATGTTGCTGGCCCATGACCATACTTCAAATAGCAAGGCTCTATTTTGGTGAACACATTTCTCTGAAGTATGTACCCAGGAATGGAACTGCTGGGTCAGAGGGTGGCATGTTTAGCTTTAGTAGACCCTGCCAAGTTGTTTTTCCAGGTATCAGTTGATATCTCCACCATGTTTGGAGAGTTCCAGTTGCCCCACATTCTCATCGACACTTGGCATTATTTGTCTTTCATTTTAGCCATTCTGGTGTAAATGTAGAAGTATCTCATTGTGGTTTAAATTTGCATTTCCCCGATGGCTAATGAGGCTGAGCATCTTCCCATGTGCTCATTGCTGTTAGAATCTCCTCTTTTGGGAGGTGCTAGTTCAAGTGCCTTGCCCATTTTTCTATTACATCATCTCTCTTTTTTCTTAATGAGGTTTTAGGAGGTTTTAATTCTGGACACAGTCCTTTATTAGGTAAATTGCACATACCTTTACCCACTCTGTGACCTTTCCTTTGCAGTCTTATTTCACCTGTTCTTTTTAATTCCGTAGTTATCACTATTGCAGGACTCGCAGGGAATGGGGACAGATTCCCACTTTGTCCAACATAATCAAGTTAGAGTCTGCTACCTGAAGGATCATCCTTTCAGCTTCTTGCTCATTTACACACTCATACTCCTGTCACTGACCTTCCGAAGAGAGGGCCTCTTCCCACATTCGTGGTAGACATTCCTATGCTAGCCCCACCCCACCGAAGCTGCTCAAACCAAGGTGCACTTAACCCTGATACTCCTTTGGCATCTGATGTCTTTCTACCTCTGATGTTTTTGGCCACTAGATTAGTTCAATTTTTTTTTTTTTCTTAACATCCAGAGAGTTGCCTGGCATTGTAAGCCAATCTTCTGACCCTTTGTATCTTCACAAAGATGCACTCTGAAGGTGGTGGATCCCAGCCCCGCAGCCTGGAGGAATCAAGGCAAAAGAGAGGGAGGCAGGCTGTGTGTGTCTCCATGTGCATGTCCTCGTGAGCCTGATTTGACTATCAATCTGCTTGAGAGCCTTCACCCTTGCTCTGCCCCCCACAGCCTAGGGCCTGGCTTTTAGTCTGGCATGTGCGTGAATCCTATGGTTGGACCTAACACCCTCTGGGGTCTCTCCCCACCCTACTACTGCTATGCTCCTTACACTCACCCCTACCACCTCCTCTTGCAGACCATTCACTTCCCACTCCCTGCCCCTGCAGTGCCGTGAGGGAGAGTCTGGTGTCACAGATTCATAAGGAACCCTGCTTCTAGGCATCAAGGGCCTTGTTTCTCCTACCCCATAGCACCCCTGGTGAACAAACAGCAGAGAAGCCGGGCCTGCAGCCTCTGAAGCCCCCTGTGCAGGTTTGAACGTCACTAGCCTTGGGCAAGTGCTGACTTGCCGGAGCTCTAATTTCCCCAGCCGTACGGCAGGGGTAACGGTGGTGCTTCACTAGTGGGGCTACTGGGGAGGCTACACGGACTCTAAGAAGGTGTCCGGTCGGGGCGCCTGGGTGGCTCAGTCGTTAAGCGTCTGCCTTCGGCTCAGGTCATGATCCCGGAGCCCTGGGATCGAGCCCCACATCGGGCACCCTGCTCCACGGGAAGCCTGCTTCTCCCTCTCCCACTCCCCCTGCTTGTGTTCCCTCTCTCGCTGTCTCTCTGTCAAATAAATAAATAAAATCTTTAAAAAAAAAAAGAAGAAGAAGAAGATGTCCGGTCCACAGTGGCCATGTGTAGCTACCTGCTGTTTTTAATGTCATTGTTATTACTGTATTGTTACGATGCTCAGGCATGCTTGCTGCCATCTCTCTCTTCTCACCTCCTGAAATCTGCTGTGCCCTTCCTCACCTCTGGGCCTTTGGACTTGCTGTTCCTTCTGCCTGTAATGTGCTTCCCCTGTTCTCCACCTAGGGGGTCCCCCATCTTCACACTCCAGGGCCAGCACCACCTCTTCCTTTGGGGCACCCCCATGATCCCCCAGCACTGGGACAGGTCCTGAGACAACAAAAGTTTGAGAACTACTATGTTAAATGAAAAAGTGACTGAGTAAGTGAAGACAAGAGTGAGTGAATGAATCAGTGACTGAGTGAATGAATGAATGAATGAATGAAGTGTGTACGAAGGAGTTTGGAGCTGGCCTGTCTTTTAGGGATGGTGGTTGGGGGCCAGCATCCTGGTGGCCCCATGGAGACTAGATTGGAGGGAGGGAAGAGGGATGCAGAAGTCCAGGAGAGGAGGAAAGGTATGGGATTCTCCAGGCTGTGCATCACTACCTCCAAACACACTTTGACTCCGCACAGGCATCCCTGCCATGGCCAACAACTGACCGTTGTAAAGGTGTTTTCTACAGTGGAACAATTTGAAATAATTAGAACTTTACAAAATGTCTTTAAACATGCTGGTAATGGGTATAAGAAAACACTTGTGAAGTATAATCAGTTATTAGCAGCTGATCAATTATCCTCATGGATAGCTGGGTGGGGGGAGAGGAGAAGCAATAATAAGCCCCTTGATTAACTAATTTGAATATCTTTGCAGAACAAATTCTGAAATTTCTTTCTATTTTCTCCCTGCTATTGTAATGGCCTCACATCTGCTAGAAAAAGGCGGGATGGAAATGGTAATGAGCGTTTTGCTGTGATCCCGCTCCTTGTTTGGTATCCTGAGAGGAAGGAACTGGAGATGTGGGGGTGGTGAGCCAGCTGGGCCTGGGGACCTCACGCTGGCTGGAGGGGAGAGTTAGTGGTCAGCCCTACCCTGTGGCTCAGCCTCTGCCCCCACCCCTGTAGAATGTTGGGATGGGAGGGAAGCTGGCTCCCATGGGCAGCGTGCACAAACTGGGGACACCCATCTGAAAAGCCACATAGATCCTCCTGAAGACCTGCTAGGGTCACCTGGGCCTGGGTCAGCCAGGATGGAGTGGACCGTGAAATAAACCTACATTCTGCATGCTACTCTCAGCCTTGGGCTCCTCCCCAGCCTCTTTGGGCTGATAAAAAGTGAGAGTGATGAATCTGGACAGTGTTAAGGAGCCCCATGTCACACCAATGGCCACGTAGCAGTCGCCTTGTGGTTAAAGCAAGGCTCTAGAGCCAGACTCCTGGCTTGAATCCAGCCCTGATACCTCAGTTGAGTGACCTTGGATGAATGACTTAACCTTTCTATGCCTCCATGTACTCCTCTTTAAAAGGGAAATAATGGAGCCTATTTCACAGGGTTGTTTTAGCACAGGGCCAGGAATATCCCAAGCACACTATAAACGTAAGTCATCTTTGTTATTATTCTCTCCATCCCATGTAATTAACAGGCTAGACCAGAGTTTGTAAACTGGCAGGCCAAGGTCCAAATCCCCCAGTAAATCTGTTTTGTTTGGCACAGACTGCATTGTTAAAATTCTTTCTGAATTTGTTGCCAACAATTAAAAATCAGGAGATTTACAAATTAAAAATCTGGATTCGGGCTCTTCTGTCGAATCAGACTCTCTTACTCTACTGGGCCCACAATGTGGCACCAGCCAGAACTGAGTATTGCTGCCCACGTTCAAAGGGACACTTATCCTGTTTGCCATGCCCTCCCCATCCCTTCATTCCTTAATACCACCTACCAGGCCCCTGCCTTCCATGAGTTCTGCTGAGAACTGCTCAGCACATTTGGATGAATGTGCACCCAAATGAGAATTTGACTTAATGGGGCAAGACCCTCAGCACCTAGGTGGTCTTGCCTGAGAGAGAGCAGCAAACTCCAGCCTTGATTATGTTTGCCCTTTGGGATACCCCCCCTTCCCATGTCCTGCCAACTCCTGAAGAAAGTCCTCTTCTCTGCCCCATTCCCCTCCCCATCCCCACCTCTCCTTCCCACCCTTCTACATGGGATGTTCTGGAGACCCATACACAGGGGTGTTGAAATGCCCACCCTGAGGAGCCAGGCTGAGGCCCGGGACACCAGAGAAAGCCACATACCATCCTGTGGCTGGCATCTGCAGCGACTGGTCCACGTTTCTCTCATTCAGATGAGACCTTTTTTATATTTAGTTTGAAGCTATTCCAAAAAAGCCTCTGAAATCACCTTTAAAATTCCTCCCTCCTCCTCCCTGCCCAACAACTTTTTTTTTCCCCCTTTCCTAAGCTTAAAAATGGCTTAACCAATTTGGGTTATTTTTAGAAAAATGCCTGGCATGTTGGCTGACAAGCTGTATTCTAGGTTTCAACCTGATACAGAAAAGACAGAGTTTATAAACCCCTACGGAAAAAAAGAAAGAAAGAAATGCACAAAACATTGCTTTAGAATGGAAATCATCTGAAACTGACCCCATGGGTCCCGGCTGGCAAGGTGTCAGGTGACACAAGGGAGGGAAACCAGCCACCTGCTCAAGGTTTCAAGGGCATGGAATGGAATTTGTTCTTCCAAGCTCCCACCAGCATTGCTGGGAGAACTGAATGCTGCATCCTGTGGACCATGAGAGGCCGGACAGACACGATTTTGAACCCTGGTTGTACCACATTCTGTGTCCTTAAGCCAGGGTAGTACCTTCTCTGAGTCCTCCGTTTTGCTGTCTGTGATATGGGGATACTAGTAACCACTTCAGGTAAAATGCTGACCATGAAGCCTCACACCCAGTGACTTGTCCATAAATGTCTGTCATGATGGTCCATAAGTGTCATGATGATTCAGTACAAAGATGAAGAGAGCTCCAAAAAGAAGTTCCCATGAGCTTTATGATTATAAATGGCAGCTGAACATAGCTTTCCCTACCTATTTCTGATTTCTTTTGAGTTTTTAAAGACAGCTTTATTGAGGTATAGTGTACCTACAATAAAATTCACCTAGTGTACTTGTACATTTCAGTGGTTTTTAATATTTATAGAGTTGTGCAGCCATCACCACAACCCAGTGTTAGAACATTTCCATTGCCCCAGAAAGGTCTTTTATGCCCTTGCAATTACTTCTCCTAGCCCCAGGACACCATGAATCTGCTTTCTGTGTCTATAGATTTGCCTTTTCTGGCCATTTCCTATAAATAAGATCACACAATATGTGGTCTTTTGTGTCAGCTTCTTTCACTTAATATTATGTTTCCAGTGTTCATCCATGTTATTACAGGTATGAGTATTTTGTTCTTTTTTATTGCTAAATAATATTCCGTTGTAAAGATAGACCACATTTTGTTTATCCGCTCATCATCAGGTGATGCACAGCTGTGTTTTTTCCACTTTTTAGCTATTGTGAGTAGCAGTGCTATGAATTTGCATGCACTAGTCTTTGTGTGAACATATATTTTCAATCCTCTTGGGTAGAGGAGTGGAATTACTGAGTCATAAGACAAATTTATATTTAACTCTTTAAGAAACCACCAAATTGTCTTCCAAAGTGGCTGGACCATGCATTCCCACCAGCAGTATTTGGGCATTCCAGTTGCTCCACATCCTCACCAGCATTTAGTTGTGTCTTCTTGAGATTTGATTATGTACTTTTGGTCCCTGGTTTCAGTCAGATTTTGACCTTGGAATTCTGGGAGCTGTTGAGGTTTGAAGAGATGAATGGCAGGCAGGGGGCATGGGATGCATGGGACAAAATCACATGTCTTAGATGTTCTAAAACGGCACTGTACAATAGAACTCTCTCTGTTTGTTTGTTTTTTAAGATTTTATTTATTTATTCATGAGAGACAGAGAGAGAGACAGAGGCAGAGGGAGAAGCAGGCTCCCCGTGGAGCAGGGAGCCCGATGCGGGACTCGATCCCAGGACCCTGGGATCATGACCTGAGCCGAAGGCAGACGCTTAACCGACTGAGCCACCCAGGCGTCCCTAGAACTCTCTATGATAATGTAAATGATGTATATCTGAACTGTCCAGTATGGTAGCCACTAGCACTGGTGGTTATTGAGCACTTGAAATATGGTTTGTGGAACTGAGGAATTAAATTTGTAATTCTATTTCATCTAAATTAGTTTAGATGTACTGAAATGTACTGAATTTAAATAATCACAAGAAGCAAATGACTACCATGTTAGACAGTGCAGTTCTGGAAGTTCAAGATTATTGCTCAGTAGATTTTAGGTCCTTGATGAATCTTTCTGAGGAATGTCAGAGTTCACCTCTTTTAATCACAGATAGCTGGGATAAGCATGGGGCTCAGGGGTTATAGGTCTGCATGTATCTTGAAATATCATGTCTAGATAGTACACGGTGCCTCAGGATGGAGAGGAAAGTACCAGAAGTTGCTCTGGGGATTTAGGTCAAGGTATACTATGGGGTTAGGAAAAGAGCATGGATGGTCTCTGGAGCCAGAAGAACCCAGGTCCAAATCCCAGCCCTGTCACTTTAAACCAAGTCTGTGACCTGGCACTGGTGACCTGTCCTCTCTGAGCTTCAGTTCCCTCATCTGAAAAATGGAGTATTAACATCACTTGTGAAGGACTATTGTAAGACTCAATGAAGAATGGATATAAATCCCCTAGCACAGTGTCTGTCACTGAGTACATGCAGAAAAACATCAGCTTCTGATTATTGTTGTTTTTATTGTTTTGTTACCCAACCTGGCCCCCAGGTCTGTATAAATGTCATGTAAGTCCTGACTTCACATCCTCATCCATGAAAGCTAAGGTGCTAGACTGTTAGTACCACACAGGCAGTGAGTGACCTTATAACCTGGCACAGAGTAGGTGCTCAAATGCATGTTTGATGAATGAATGAATGAATGAATGCCATTGGCTTGTAAGTGAGCAGAATGGAAGCAACATGAGGGTTCCTTGTGTTGGGGAGAAAAAAATTTTTCTCTACCCTTCAAGGTTCGTCTGTCTGGTGTAAGAATCAAATTGACATGAGACAGATTAACAGGAGAAAAAGCAAAAGTTGAATAACTTGTACATGTCCTATATACATGGGAAAGACCCTGGAATGCTGAGTAACTCCCTGAATGGCCAAAGCCATCACCTTAAAAACCATCTTCAGCTAAAGGCAAAAGATGTCAGGGGTGGGGGTGGGGGGTCAGTTACAGGAGGTGACTCAGTAAAGGAGAGTAAGCTTGTTTTTAGCCTGATGCGGGACTCGATCCCAGGACCCTGGGATCATAACCTGAGCTGAAGGCAGATGCCCAACCGACTGAGTCACCCAGGCACCCCAGAGAGTGAGCTTGTTTTGCAGATTTAAGTTCCTGCCTTTTCCACTGATAACAGTTTCTAGAGATTGAAAGTCTTCCCCCTCTTCCTGGTACTGAAAGGGAGACACCCTCACAAATGGAGATTTCCCTTAAAAGTGTAAATGTCTCTTACAAAAGGGTAACTTCTACTTGGTTTTCAGAGCTTCTCCTGTGTCTTCAGTTTCTTAACAATAATCAGCCTAAAACAATCAGTAAGCCAAATAGGCATACCTTGGGGTGGCAAAATCTGCTCCCCTGCACCTGAAAGAAGAGCACTCCCTTTCAGAAAGTTTGGCTTGACAACAATACCAGGTTCGGTGCCAGCAGTGGCCTGTTTTGTGTGAGGGCAGAAATGGTTTTCCCATTCTGGAACAAGTGCTTCAACTCAGCAGGAATGCCGCTGCAATGCAGGCTGGTCTGGAATCACCCAAGAGAGCTTGTCGGTCAGCCAGGCCAGACCCCCCTCCTACCACCAGCCCCGCAGATTTGTCTGGGGGAACCCACTAGTTCCATCTCAATCCTGAATTTTCTCCCACCCTTGCTTTTCTTTGCCTCTTCCTCCTAATTCTTCTTGCTCTTCCTTTCCTGCCTCTAGGCCCCAAAGTAAGTTCTTTTCATTCTTATGGAATTGTTATTTTTGTTTTATTTGTGTGAAACATTTTGTAGTTATCAGAGCCCTTTCTTATGTGTTATATGCATTTGAAGCACCAGGAAACTCAGTGAGGCAAATGCTCATTCAAGAAATGTCTAGGGGCAGGGCACCTGGGTGGCTCAGTTGGTTAAGCATCCAGACTCTTGATTTCAGCTCAGGTTATGGTCTTGGGGTGGTGAGATCAAGCCCTGAGTCAGGCTCTGTGCTCAGAACAGAATCTGTTTGGGATTCTTTCCCTCTGCCTCTCCCCTGCTCATGCTGATGTTCTCGCTCTCTCTCTAAAATTAAATAAATCTTTAAAAAGAAAGGAAGGAAGGAAGGAAGGAAATAGAAACATCTAGGGGCACCTGGCTGGCTCAGTCGGTAGAGCATGCATGCAACTCTTGGTCTTTGGATTATGGGTTTGAGCACCACATTGGGTGTAGAGATTACTTAAAAATAAAATCTTTAAAAGAAAGAAAGAAATGTCCATTAAGCTTTGCTGTATGCCAGGCACAGGCCTAGGTGCCAGGAATACAGAGAACAAATCAGACCAAGTCCCTGTCCTCCTGGAGCTTTTAGTCTCGGAGAGGAGGCTGACGATGAAATATGCAAATAAGCTTATCCTTGCAGAAGATGATGAATACTGTGTGAAAAAGGAGCAAGGAAGGGGTAGATCTCCTTTAAAATTTGGGGGAGTAGGGGCAGGGAGGATCCCACTGACAAGGTACAGGAGTTGGGGGGAGGGGAAGGGATGGCAGATAAAGGCTTTTGCAAATGCCTGAGGTGGGGGAGAGTCTGGTGCATTGGAAAACTCAAAGTGCCTAGAGTTGGAGAGAGATGCCCCCCACACACACACACATTAAAGCCAGAGCCTTGAGCATTGGCTGGATCGTGTAGGCCCCAGTGAGGAGAGTCTGGATTCTAATCTAAGCCCATCGCAAATAAATTATGGAAGAGTTTCAAGCCAGGGAGAGACAAGAACTGATTCACATTTTGAACAGCTCACTGCAGCTGCTACATGGAAATGGGACTGTAGCAGGTAAGGGTGAGAGCAGGGAGAGAAGGAAGGAGGCCCCAGAAATAGTCCAGGCGAGGGATGGTGGCAGCTTGGACGAAGGCGGCAGTTGGGGGCGGTTATTATTTCTGGACAAGTTAGAGATATTTAAGATATTTGGCTGGGATTCATTCAGTATTTTTATTATCCTCATGCTACAGGTGGGGAAACTGAGGCTCAGAGAGGGGCAGTGACTTGCCAGGTCAGAGCTAGCAAGTGCAGCAGGCAAGATTCAAACCCAGAGCTGCATGGCTGCTGCAAGCCCAGGGCTCTACCCTGCTCCTTGGTACTTACTTCTAGGTAGCTCGGCTTGATGTCCATCCCCCATCCCTCCAGCTCAAATGATGCTCACGAAGCAGCAGCATCCGCATTTTACAGATCAGGAAGTTGAGGCTCAGGCATTAGGCTTTCCCAGGTAGTGACAGCAGAATCAGGATACAAACCCAGCCCACTCCTAAGTCTTCATCTAGGCCCAATGCTTGGAAAATGTGTGTCCTGTGTCCTGGGCCTCTCTAGGCTTTAGAAAAAGAAAGTAGACAATATGAGCATACCCATAACCCTTCTTCCTAGAAGGGAAAGGATGTCCACAAGTCCCTAGTCTAGGTCAGGCCATTCTGTCATTCTTGAGTTTCCTCTTAGTCAATTAATACAGTAAAAACCCAATTCTGTACAGACTGTGTGTCTGTTGGTAGGGGGAAATTCTGTTATGCCTGAAAGTACAGAGATAAAAGTCTTCTCTGGTATGGGGAGGGAATATTTGGAGGGAAGGGTCTTAGCAGTGTCGTCATCTTGGAAAATGGCTTTTGTGTTTTGGGGAGAGAGCAGGACACCCCATCTTGCAGTGAGGGTCTGAGTTTCATCTTGGAACTTTCCCCATCAGATCAGTGACTGCCTCGTGTGGGCATCTCTGTCCATCTCTTTGCTGAGAGCACCAGGAAGGCAGTCAGGGGCCCCCAGTAAGTTTCAGGTAATTAAAGTCAGCTTGGTGGGAATTTCACATGAATGTTGATAATAAACTTTTTCATAAACTATAGGTAGATAAGAAGAGATGTTGATTCCCCCAAAAAGTTGTTTTTCCTCTTCCTCTTCCACCCCCTTTTGTTCTCTCCATTCTGGAAGTGGAAGAATTGTGTGTTAGTACCCAACAGTGCTTGGTGTTGACATAAGACTGGAACCCTGGGGGCACCTGGGTGGCTCAGTCGGTTAAGCGACTGCCTTCGGCTCGGGTCATGGTCCTGGAGTCCCTGGATCGAGTCCCGCATCGGGCTCCCTGCTCTGCAGGGAGTCTGCTTCTCCCTCTGACCCTCCTCCCTGTCATGCTCTCTGCCTCTCGTTCTCTCTCGCAAATAAATAAATAAAATCTTAAAAAAAAAAAAATAAAAGACTGGAACCCTGAACAGGAAACAGCCAGTTAGGTTGTTTATTGAGGTGTCAGGGCAGTCTCAGGAAATTTTGTTGTGGGGTCATCCGAATAGTAGGAGGCTTGCATGGACCCTCAGGTGACCCTGCCTAGGCAACCCCCCTTCAATCAGGACCTCCTTCCTGGAGGTGGCATCTTAAATAAATACCTTGCGATCATAGAATGTAGCCAAATTAGGGCTGGCCTTCAGGGATGTCCCTGGGAGTCAGATACACCCGCAGAATGGAGGGGGGCGGCATTTACTTTGAACTCTGGCTCCCTCTTCCCCCTTATCACCCCTACAAGATATTTTTCTTTGAAAATGTTTCCATCTTCACACTTACAAAACTAGACTCCACCAGACATTTATTAACACTAATGCCTCCCATTATTTAGGAAGAAATTGCATCTATAAATTTCTTCAGATCCTCCCAGTAAGCCCTCGAGATACGTTGCCTTTATTTAGCCAACGAAACAGTGGGGCAGTGGGAAGCCTGGCACTTGCCAAAGTCAACAGCAAATTAAGGGACAAGCCAGTGCAGAGCCTGAGGATCCCTGGTGTGAATCGCGTGTGACCAGCTGCCCCCGTTTGAGGGCCCTCTCCCTCTATCTTACCTTCAAACTCCCCGTTGCTGAGTGGCATCAGTTCCTATCCAGTAAGTCCTGAAAACTCATCCCTTTTCTCCTACCTGCTGCCCCCACTGACCCTCACCTACCTGGCAGGTGGCAGGAGTTGGTGTGTCTGCTGTCCCGGCCTCCAGGCTCATTCTCCTACCATTATGGCTTCCAGAGTTGCCTGAAGCAAGTGCCCTTCTCTGCTTGAAGTTTTCTTTGGCTCCCAATTGCTTTTGCCTTAATCTCATGGCTTTCTGACCCTAATCCCCATGAGTTTCTAACATGCTTCCAGGGGGTCAGCCACTCCCCAGCACAGCCTGGGTTTTCCTCCCTCCGCACACTGGCCCATGCGTCTTCCTCCTCAGGTGCCTTCCCCCAGATGCCAGCACCCATGTTCTGTTAGCTACAGCTTTCTCCCTGCGCATGTCCCTTAGGATGCCCATACTTTTGTGTGCCTGTCGTCTTCCACCACTGAGCTACTCGAGGCTCCAAAAACCCCACCCAACACACAGCAGTCTCTCCATAAATGCTTCCTTCTCCACCTGGATTGTACACCTGTCATCATCTTAGCCCTGTACATCAGTGAATTTTTTCCAGAGCTTTCTGAGGGGCCCACAGACCCTCTTTTTTTTTTTTTTTTTAAGATTTTTGAGAGAGAGACACACAGCAAGAGAGGGAACACAAGCAGGGGGAGCGGGAGAGGGAGAAGCAGGCTTCCCACCGAGCAGGGAGCCTGATGCAGGGCTCGATCCCAGGACCCTGGGATTATGACCTGAGCCGAAGGCAGATGCTTAACGACTGAGCCACCCAGGCACCCCACCCACAGACCTTCTTAAACCCAGTACACCCCTACTTCGAAAGAGAGGCTGCTCAGAAAATTGAATTTGAGAAAAGATGTTGAAAACGTCACAAACTTTAGAGGTGTTGCCCTGTTTTGGAGAAGAGAGTTTCAGGTTCGAGACCTGACTTTTTGCTTTTGCCTGACTGTGATGAGTGACATCATCTCTTTAAGACTTGTTTTCCTCGGCTGTAGGAGACAAGACGAACCAAGACATGAAAAGTGACACCACATAGTAAGCGCTTGGTTCCTGTGATGTGATGAGTCACCACCACTGTGGCCCCTAGCAAGTGCATGGCACATAGTAGGTGCTTAGTAAACACTTGATTAAATGAATGAGTGAATGAATGATTGTTTGATGTGATTCCCCCTTCTTAATAGAGCAGCTACCCGACCAGCTCGCCCAGCTGGACCAGATGTGTTAGCCCTACGAGAGGGGCACTAAGGGTCACTGACTCCTCACCTGACACCCGCCAGAGTGAGGACTACTTTATTTTCCTGGTGCTGTGAGGTTTTACATTCTGAGAACCCCGGAATATAAAGCAGCAATCAAGGGCAGGAGGAAGTGATCAGATGTGGCTCCCGGTTCGTGGCAAGATAATTAGGTGTTTGATTGGCATCCTCTCTTAAGGACAGCCACCTCCAGGTCCTGCCTGCTGCAAGAGCTGGCTTCTTTTCCTGCCTAATGTTTAGGGATGTGGTAGGGCCCTGAAGGTGGGGCAAGGCACTGAGTGGGGGGCAACTACAGGGGGAAGAGGGTTGGGGCCCAGAGTTGGCCAGCCTATCTTTCATTCATTTATTTATACATTAATTTATTCAACGAGTATTGAGCACCAACTATGAGCCGAGCATTGGGGATACATCAGTGACCCAAACAGACAAAGATTGTGTCCTTCTGGAGCTGACATTGGAGGGGGCTAGGCAGTGGAAACAGACAATAAACAAATAAGAGAAGTAACTACATAAATGTGTCTATAACAAGTGCCATGAAGAAAAATAAGCAGAGAGAAGGACAGGTAAAGTAGGAAGGAGGTGCTTGCTATTTTGAAAAGGATGGTGAGACAGGCCTCTGTGAGAAGGTGATGTAAGAGCCCAGACCAGAGGAGACAAAGGAAAGATCCATGTGGAATTCTGAAAAAACAGCATTTGGGGCAGAAGGAACAGCCAGTGCAAAGACCCTGTAGTGGGAATGTGCTTGATGTGTTCAAGAGCCTGCAAGGACCCCATGTGGCTGGAGGAGCTTGAGCAAAGCAGAAGTAGCAGGAAGTGGGGCTAGAGATCACGTGGAACCGTGATGTTTTGGTGAGTACTGTGGTCTTGGCTCCCAGTCAGTGGGAGCCATGGAAGAGTTTTGAGCAGAGGAAGGACAGGATGTGACTTAGGTTTAACAGCATCCCTGTGGCTGCTGGATGAGGAAGGGACTGAGGGTGGCAGCAGGGAGCCCAGGGAGGAGGCAGGCGATGATAGTGGCCGGGCCCAGGGTGGCAGCAGTAGACAGAATGAGAAATGGTTAGATCAAGCTGATAGGATTTGCTGATGAGAACAGTGTCCCCACCACAGCCCTGGACCTCAGCCCAACACCAGGGCATAGAAAGTTGCCACTCCCTTTGAGCCTTAGGGTTGGCATTGGCTCCAGCCCAAGCAACACCTGAGGCCCCTGAGCACCCAGCCCTTCCAGACACTTCCTGCAGCCTGGACCCCCTGCCAGCCACAGGCCTTTCGTCCTGCCTATACCACCAAGAGGGAGTGGATGCCATGAGTCCATTTAATAGCGGTGAACCTTAGAGGCAGAGAGGCCAGGGTTCTGCCCAAGCTCACAGAGCCAGTAAGCAAGAATGTCTGAACTTGAACCCACTCTGCCTGCCAAATGTCAGTTCTTGGGCTGCCTCCAATGAGAATCAAATTGCCACCTGGATTTTCTAGAAGCCAGAGCTGTGAGGGCTGCTAGGAGGGCCTGATGGACTACAGTTGTAATTGTCTGTGTTCCCTTTGTGACCCATTGCTCCATGAGGGCAGGATCTGTGTCTGGCTTGTTCTAGACAATATTGTAGGTGCTTAAATAATAGTTGAGTGAATGAGTATAAGGGGATGGATGGATGGATGGATGGACTGACAGACAGATGGACAGAGAGAGGCCCAGCCATGTTCCTGGTCTTTAGACCACGTGAGTCCTTGTCGAGGACAGACAGGTCAGGGAGAGTTTGCCCTGTCAATATTTGGAGGAAAGAATCCAGAAAGACATAAGTTCAAGTCCCCATGATACCACTTCCCAGCCATGTGACCTTGGCTTTGTCTCTCTGCAGGCACTATGTGTCTCTCTGCAGGCACTATGTGTCTCTCTGCAGGTACTATGTGTCTCTCTGCAGGCACTATGTGTCTCTCTGCAGGTACTATGTGTGAAATGGCACCTGCATCACAGACCATTCATTTGCTCCCCCAACAGATGTTTCTAGAGAATCCACTGCGTTTCCATAACCCCTCAGAGGCAAGACAGGAGATATATTAGGGTTTCACTCCTCCAAGCGTGCACTGGAGATGGTGTCTCAACATGCTGGCCTTTGTCCCCTTTTACCAGAATTATTTATGCCCTTGCTTGTCTACCTTGGTTGCTGAGCTCTTAGAGGATACAGGCTATATCTGATTCATTATTGCCCTTCCCCTTATCTAATGCCTAGCACACTGGAGATCATGGCTGGATGGACGGACAGGTGAATGGATGGATGAGGATCCAACATCTCTGGTTGGACCTCCCTACAGTAAAGAGAAAGCAGAGTTCCATGTGTGTGTGTTTGGGGAAGTTGGTGACTGCTCATCCTGGTTTTCCAGGCGTGGACTAGAATCTCAACCATCACTTCAGCCACATATCCTTATAGGAGATAATGTACATACAGTACTTAGTACACTCCATAAATATTAGCATAAATATACTAATAGGAACTCAGAAATGTTAGCTATGAGCTCTTATTGTCTATAGAGAACTATTGAGCACTGTTGGGAGAATTAAATGAACTTTTGTGTGCCAGTTAGCATGGACCTAGTATATGTATAGTAAGCCTTCTATGGGGCAGTTATTATATTATTGTTATCACTGCACTGGGAGTTTGCTAAGAAGTGTTGGCAGCCTCACCCACACACCCAGGCCTCGAGGTTTGGCCACGTTCCCCTTAACAGGCTCTTTGACCCGAATATGAACTGTCTATCACCCCCAGCCCAGCTGATGGAATGCAGTAAAGCTAGCTTGGCAGGGAACTCTTTCTCTTAGGCACCACCCCTTGCCCCAGCCTCAGATAATTGGCCCGATACATCTTGGCATCTGAAATTTACATACGGTGCAGGGAGTGATGGATGGCTCTGGTAACTGGGCTGTCTCTCAGCTGCGGCTCAGTTATCCATCTCGGCAGGCTGCGGAGCCATCCATCTTGTCTCCTTGTTCATGGCAGGCCGACATGTGCCCTCCACCCCAGGTCATCCTGCACCCTCCCTTGGAGCTGGGCTCTGAGGCCCTTCTGCAGGTGTCACTCCCACCATGACCCACAGCATCCCCTGAAACCCTGCTACTCAGTGTTTGCCTGAGATTCTGATGGACAAGCCCTGAATGGCTCTATGGACCGGAGATGCAGAATGAGACGTTTGGCGTGCACAGAGAGGGTCCCAACTTGCTGCTGCCACAAAGGACTTCTCATGCT
Organism: Mirounga leonina; assembly: GCF_011800145.1. Lineage (NCBI taxonomy): Eukaryota > Metazoa > Chordata > Mammalia > Carnivora > Phocidae > Mirounga > Mirounga leonina. The sequence goes on from NW_023270436.1 coordinate 8,867,899, forward strand.
TATATCTGCTAACAGTCATTCATTCACAAATGTTTATTGAGTGCCTACTATGCACTTGGCACTGAGCTAGAACCCCTGGCTACAGCTGTGAATGAGACAGGCACAGTCCCCACCCTAAGGGATTGACATTTCATTGGAGAGTGTGAACACTGAAGATCCTAAACATTGTGCCCTTCACTTTACCTACTTGCAATCTGATTCTCAGGGGATCTTTATAATAAACCTATGGGCACAAATTGTTACCCCCATTTTACAGACACAGAAACTAAGTTTGAGTCATTTGTCCAAGGTCATACTGCTAGTGAAGTGTCAAAGCCAGAATTTGGATGCAGGTCTGTGGGCTCTAAATTATATCATTGTTTCCCAGACAGACCAGGCTCTTTCAGAGCTTCTGACACATAGCATTCTTTCATTCATTCATTTGACCAACACACATTTCTGGAGTGCATACTATGTATCGGCAACTGTTCTAGGCAGTGACTGTATAATAAGGAAGAAAGGACCAAAATCTGTCTTGTTCTCATGGAGTTTTCATTGTTACAAATAAAATAAGTAAGTGAAGTACACAGTGATACATGTTAAGGAGAATAAAACCAAAGACGGGGCGCCTGGGTGGCTCAGTTGGTTAAGCGGCTGCCTTCGGCTCAGGTCATGATCCCAGAGTCCTGGGATCAAGCCCCGAGTCTGGCTCCTTGCTCAGTGAGGAGCCTGCTTCTCCCTCTCCCTCTGCTGCTCCCCCTGCTTGTGCTCTCTCTCTCTCTCCCTGTCAAATAAATAAATAAAATCTTAAGAAAAAAACAAAACAAGAAAAAACAAAAAACCAAAGACAGGAATAGGGACCAGTAGGGGTTATTGCAATAATCCCATTCCCTCTACCTGGGATGCTTAGCTTCTGACAAACACGTTCTTCTGGACCCAGGTCAAATACTCCCATCTTGTCACAGGAAGTCACCTTGCTCTCTGTGTTCCCATTGTACTTTCTTCATACTTCTCATACTGTATTTAGTAGGCACACAGTGGTGGAATCAACCTGTCTTCTCCATTGCATTGTGAACTCTTCAGGACGGGGACTGTGTTGGCTGGTTTCTGTATATCTGTACCTGGCACAGAATTGTGGCTCAGTAATTAATTGGAGGGATGATTGGATGGGGGTGGATGGGTGGATGGGTGGATGGATGGATGGATGATTACATAGATGGATTATGGATGGATGAGTGGATAAATGGATGGGTGATTGGATGGATGTGGGATAAAGGGCTTCCATCCTAGGTAACACCTTACTGGGTACTGGGCAGTCCCTGCCCAAGTTGGGAACCACACAGTGATTACATTAGAAGAGGTAGGTAAAACTCTACCTCTCCCTTGCCCCATCAATTTCCATAACCCCTCAGAGGCAAGACAGGAGATATATTAGGGTTTCACTCCTCCAAGCGTGCACTGGAGATGGTGTCTCAACATGCTGGCCTTTGTCCCCTTTTACCAGAATTATTTATGCCCTTGCTTGTCTACCTTGGTTTCTGAGCTCTTAGAGGATACAAGCTATATCTGATTCATTATTGCCCTTCCCCTTATCTAATGCCTAGCACACTGGAGATCATGGCTGGATGGACGGACAGGTGAATGGATGGATGAGGATCCAACATCTCTGGTTGGACCTCCCTACAGTAAAGAGAAAGCAGAGTTCCATGTGTGTGTTTGGGGGAGTTGGTGACTGCTCATCCTGGTTTTCCAGGCGTGGACTAGAATCTCAACCATCACTTCAGCCACATATCCTTATAGGAGATAATGTACATACAGTACTTAGTACACTCCATAAATATTAGCATAAATATACTAATAGGAACTCAGAAATGTTAGCTATGAGCTCTCATTGTCTATAGAGAACTTTTTCCTGTGTAAGATTTCATTTGAAGACAAAGTTCTAGGGCTTTAAAAAATAAAATCTGATAATGTTTTATCATATAGTTCCTGATAAGGCAAACAAATATCGGAAAAGATTAGCAGGAGCACAAAGGAGATGCCTGGACTTGGAAGGGAAGGTCTATGAAGCCTTCCTGGAAGAGGGGACATTAAGCTGAGACAAAAGGATAAGATCAGTCACAAAGAAAGAATGAAATCATCCGCGCTGAGGGAATGAAGTCTGTGGAGCCATGCAGTTGGACGACCCTGGTGCATTTGGATTCCTGCAAGGAATTGTCTGGCTGGAAAGAAAAGGAGAGGAGAAGATGGGAGGGGCTGACAGGGACCCAGTAACACCTGAGGTCCTCAGTTCCTTAAGCCCTGATCCCCAACAGTAACTGCATTCTTTTTAGAAGGTGTCTTCTCGGAATTGGTTTTGGGGGGACATGTCTGAGTCCCCCAAAAGTGGGGTTGTCTTTGGAGCTGAGAAGAGTGTGCGAATATGATGGGGGAACTGACATACATATACACAGCTCAGGTTGTGTCTTATGTGTTTCTCCTGTGAGAACATAGCATCCAGCCCAAAGTTTTGTACGTAGTTGACACTTTAGGATCACATGTTAAATTTCAAAAGCAAGTGTTCTTGTAAGATTCCCCTTCCCCCCTGCTTGGGACAGACAGTTTAACTGAGAATGTTCAACCTGCCTCCCTGGAGATGACCAACAGTTTTCCTTCCCCACCTAAGACCCACCCTTCTCCTTGAGGAAATCCAACCTCTGGAACAGCTGTGTGACTTGAGCAGGTAGTCTAAGCTGTCTGTGTTTTCAGTTTCCTCATCTGTAAAATGGCAGAATCAGATTCAGTTAATTTTGAAGTGTGGGACATACACTGACTGCTGGACATGAGACAATTGTAAGCAGTTAATAGACCTGGCTTTAGAAGGATTGACTCATGTTAGGAGGAATACTTATTCTTTTTCAGTACTCTTCCATTCCTTCTCCTTCAAACAAGAAGAAAGTCTGTCTGGTGCTACACTACCTTTAACATCTCTCTAGCATTTGGTAACCAACCTCCTTGTATAACAAAGACAAATAACAATGCTTTGTTTCCATTGTAGTTTATTTCAATGGCTGCCATCTGTTTATGACCTAGGATTCTCTAGTGATTAAAAAAAAAAAAGGTGTCCTTTCCAAATGTACTTATTTAGGCTAAAAAGAAGGGGGGAGGTTTATTACAAAGGTCAAGAATAGGCAAGCTTAATCTATGATGCTAGGGTCAGAATAATGGCTACCTTTAGGATGTACTCACAAGGAGGCACAAGGGAGCCTTCTAAGGTGCTAGGAACATGAACATTCTATATCTTGATCTAGGCAGTGGTTGCAAGGGTATAAAAATTCAGTCTTAAAGTTGAACTTAAAGCTATACATGTCTCAATCAAAAAGAAATAGTCAATTTGAAGATAAATATTATATAGTGATTCATGTGGAATATCAATATGGCAAAACACATGCCACAGGGGTGTGTGTGGTTGAAGTTTGGACAATGATGGACTGGACAACCCCAAAGTTTCCTTCTGGTTCATACATTCTGGGACTCTGAGTGCTTTGGAGGTCTAAGTCTCAAGGTTTCCCAGCACACTGATGGCAGACCCTCTCAAAGCTAGGGGCACTCGCTGGGCAGTGGGCACTTACGGTGGGGAAGCAGCAGAGCTGTAGATCCCATCTTCCCCAGAAGAGCCTTCCATCCCACCCCAGCTTCTTCCTGCTGTTCCTGGTCCTGGGTGCAGCTCAGTCCCAGCTTCCTTTTTCTCTGTGCATTGGCCCGAGCCTCAGCTGCATCCATCATCTGCTTCAAGCTCATTAAAATTATTTCTTTTTAGTTGCAAATGGGCTGTTTATGATGATCATTATTTGAATGGTCTGCGCTGGGCTCCGGGCTGTCTGTCTGCTGCTGATGGTAGGTTAATCAGATGAGTCTCCTCCCGGCCTGGGCCTGGTCCAAAGTCTGGGGCTGTGTTAATCATGGCTCCCCTAGGGCTGGGGGCTGAGGGCCAGGGTGGGAGAGGATCCGAGTTCTGCTTGATCATCAAAGGAGGGCCCTGCTAGCTATATATGTGTGTAGTGGCTCAGACACTCATTTCTAAAACTCCGCTTCTAAAACTCAGCTTCAGAACAGTACTGGTTTATGTTTATGAGAGTTTTTTCCATTCCTTCAAAATAAAGATAGTGCTGGGACCTTTTTTATTTTAAGTGTTTTTATTTTTTTATTTTTTATTTTCTTAAGTAGGCCCCATGCCCAGCATGGAACCCAACGCTGGGCCTGAACTCACAACTCTAAGATCAAGACCTGAGCTGAAATCAAGAGTCAGACGCCCAACTGACTGAGCCACCCAGGCACCCCAGTGTATTTATTTTATTTTTTTTATTTTTTTTATTTTTTTTAAAGATTTTATTTATTTATTCATGAGAGACAGAGAGAGAGAGAGGCAGAGGGAGAAGCAGACTCCCAAGGAGCAGGGAGCCCGATGCGGGACTCGATCCCAGGACCCTGGGATCATGACCTGAGCCGAAGGCAGACGCTTAACCATCTGAGCCACCCAGGCGCCCCCAGTGTATTTATTTTAAAAGACTCTTGTTGATTCTGTTGTTTGGCCCTCTTGCTTTGTTAATGTTCAAATACCCTATCTTTTAGGGTGAGAGGGAGTAGTTTTTAATGTTTTTCTTTGATGCAGTAAAACTTGGCCATACTCTGTTGGTCTTCCTTTTTCTTTCTTTTTCTTTCTTTCTTTCTTCCTTCCTTTCTTTCTTTCTTTCTTTCTTTCTTTCTTTCTTTCTTTCTTTCTTTCTTTCTTTCTTTTCTTTCTTTCTTTCTTTCTTTCTTTCTTTCTTTCTTTCTTTCGATATTTTTATTGACCTGTGAAATCCAGAACTCTTAGAATCACTGATCTAATGATGAGACCTGAGATGTTTTCTGAGCTCTCAGTTTATCTAAATAACAATAATATAAGCCAACATTTATTGAACACTCGGTACTGTGCTTGATGGTTTATACAATTATAGCATTTAAAACAAGCTCCCTGAACATCCCCCAGCTAGTGGGAAAGTGGAGCAGAAGTCCTACGAAGAGCCGGGCATTACAATTTTGCCTTTACTATCCACCAAGGGGATAATCCACACCTGAATTATTAGAATTGACTGTAATTTATTTCTTAGTCCCTTCGTGAATCACCTAACAGACACATTAATGTGTTTGTTACATGAGATGAGGTATGTAAGGAGCTTAGCATGATGCCCGATACATCTAAGCACCCAAGGAATGGTAATTATTATTATTATTTACTATTATTGTTATTGATGATGTTGTTGTTAGTGAGCTGACCATAGATATGTGGCAAGGATTCAGGGTTGAAGGATGAGCATTAGAAGTAGGCAAAGTTGAGAAGAACATGGACATTGTTTGCTCTTCTATGGCTCAATGGGAAAGACACCATGAGCTGGGCTTACAGTAGGCTTGGGGCTGGGGGTCTGCTGACATTCCCTGGCCTGGTGTTGCTTCTGCTGTGTCTGCAGCAGACAGATTTATACCCACCAGCAGCCTGGGAGGTTCTGGTGAAGGGACCCAGTGTAGTCATACAGCATAATTGTCTGGTACAACACATCAAGTCTGGACTTATCCTGCTGTGAAATTTCCTCTCAGGGCCTGGGTTTGATGTTTTACCTGAGGAGTCCAAGTCCAACACCAGCCAGGTATATTGGTTGCTGTGGTGTGGGGAGGGCCAGTGTCCCAGAGATTAGAACATAATGTCAGATACATGATAATCCAAAACCAAGTGACGTCAACCCAAGTCCCAGTTCTGCTTGTTCTGCAGCAATGTAAAAATCACATCTTTGTCTCCAAGACAGATGAGAAAAACTAAGGAAATCTGTGAGCATTTTATCACAACTCCCATTGACCATTGACATTCCAGTTCCTTCTCTCCTGCCAAGTGAGGTTCTGTCCAGCTGGCTGCACCACTTGGTTGATTTTTGTCTACCTTTGATCAGTCCTTTTGCTGCAGACCTCTCCCTAGTTACTCAATACTTTGGTTGTGGTTGATTGTAGTTTCTTTATTGGAAACTATGATTATTTTTTAATGATGATAAATCAGAAGTCTCCCTTTTTTCTTCTGTCACTTTGGTGGACTGTCAAAAACTGTTTCTGTTTCTCCTCTCTAATGATACCTTCTTCTTCACCTGGCTTAAAATTCCATGGAGCATTTGTTCTGGAAATGCCTGCATCTTCAGGTTGGTTTATCTAGTGCTGTGCCATAGAATTGACGTCAGCACCTTGGAGAGCACCACATTTCTGATTCCCTTGCCCCTCTATTTTAATTGCTACTTTTATGCCTTGACCTTCTCTCTCCTAGTCCTGTGGTTCTCCAAAGAGGTTAGACATTTCTCCAGAAATAGAAATTCCCTTGTCAAATTCTTCCTAAGGCACCATAGGCAGAGACACTTATGCTGAGCTTGGGGTAGGCTCTCCAGCCTCTGATGGGTATGAGGTTTATGGTGCTATGGCAAACTGCTATAGAGCAGATTTACCGACTCAGACATGATATAAGACAATTACCATGCATTTCTCTCTTACAGGGAAAAGGATTTGCTGCGGGTTAATAGTACTTTTATTTCATTATCTAATGGTAAAAGTGTTTCATTGTGTGTGCAAGATGAATGCGTATTAGCGATGACAAATGGGGTCTTTCAACATGGTGCCGGGCCTCATCATACATATGTTAGATTAAAGAGTTCACCCTAGAAATACACTCTTGCATCTGCGTGTGTGTTTTTAATAAATCTGATTGCAGAAATTTATTGCATCACCGGATTTAGGAAATTATGGGGCTTGATTGCTGCAAATATAATCGGGTGATATATACAGAAATGCTCCTCGAGTTATGGTCCAGAAAAAAAGCCCATCTCGGGATGGTGCAAGAAAGCAGCAGACCACATAAACAGAGCATTTCTTGAATTATGCAAATGAAACCCATCACAACTCATGGTGAATTGTACTCCCCTTGTGAGACTGCCACCATTAAAGCGAAGAAAGCTGAGAGAGGGGTGATCAAATATACATGTACAACCAGCAGACCCTGTCTGTAATGTGTGTAAGCTGGAGGGGCCCCCCCTTCCATCCCTCACTCTCTTTTTTCCCCTCAATGGTACGTCCTGTAAAAACCTGGTCTGGCGCTTTCATTGCACATAAGCAAGCAAGGTACCTTCCAAACCATTTCTTCTGAATCCAGGAGTCTTCAGTGAAATATTTCTTATACTTGAAGTGAACCTTAAATGATTTACTACAGGATACACAAAAGGTCAGCTTGCTTCTTATTGGCACCTTCATTTTTCCAAAATCTACTGAAATTAAAAAGCCATCTATATCTTAAAAGGCGTATTTATGAACCCTTAAGTGTAAGTAAGTCATAGTTGGAACAGTTCCCACCTCTGATATATGAAAGCTGTCGACAGCACTTTCTTACACTATAATATGCCCATACAATATGCCGCACTTTACTATTTTGACACGGTTTGGAGATGTTTTCTACAGTTACTGACAAGCTTATGCCATCACTCTTTTGGAAATTTAAGAGGTGGGGCAGGGGGGTGGGGGAGAGATTAAAAAAAAAAAAAAACAACTCCACCCAACTTTATGGGAGATTATTGATCTTCCGATGAGCAAAAAAAGCTGTCCTGGATTTTTTTCAGTTGCATCCCGTTTTGTAAATTATTCATTTGTGCCAGGAGTCAATATCCTGTCTTTTCTCAGCTTTGTGAGTTAAGAAAACTTGTTCAGAATGCTGTTTTGTACAATGATTAAAAAGGAAGAGGAGGGGGAAAAAATCTTTTTCTTTTCTCTCTCTCTCTCTCTCTCTCTCTCTTTTTTTTTTTTTTTTTTTTTTTATTGTTTCAGAAGGAGCTTAATTCCGTCGCTTCCGAGCTGTCTGCACGGCAGGAGGAGAGTGAACATTCTCATAAACATTTAATTGAACTCCGCCGGGAATTTAAGAAAAATGTACCTGAGGTACAGTATATTTGCTGTTATAGAATTAACTCAGTAGGAATGCAGATTTTTCTCTGTTCAAACTATATTTTGGAAACTGTAGACATAAGTGACTAACAAGAAAAGAAGCTAATTAGCCACAAAGAGAAATTAAAGCCCCCAACCTTTGGGTGTTTCTTGGTATAGTGGTTCTCAGCGGTGCTATCTAAAGTGAGGGCAGGACACTTCTCCATTGAAGTCATTGTTTCTGAGGGCTCCCTAAAACATCCATTTTCCCCCTATATTCATCTTTAGTCAAATGCTTGGCCTTGACAGCAAAGACAGTTTGTCTAGGGTTCTTGATTTTATTTTGCTTTTCCATTGGTGTCTGGGAGAGGACAGCTATAGGCTCCCCTACCCTCTGGGCCTTCCCTCAATCTCCTCTGAAACTGCCTCCCAATGCCATAAACAGGCTTCATTCTTCCCCTTCACCTCTTGCCTTGCAGCTCCAGCCACCAGCTCTGTCTTTCCCAGCTGCCATGAGGGTGGTCCAGATAATGACCAGTCCCATCCTGCCACCCCCTCAAGCCCCCAGGGGAAGAGACTAGAATGGACATGTTTTTGTTCTTTACAGGGGTGAATGTGTTAATTCCTTTACTTTCTCTATCAGGCCCCCTGTTGCTGCTCAGATTTAAAAAAAAAAAAAAAAAGATGGAATAAATAGAAAAAAAAAGCCCTCTGATTCCATATAATGTTACCAAGGATGTGACACATCAGAGCCACTGGGAAACAGAGAGATTAAAAAAAAAAAAAAAAACCTGACTGTCCCCAAAGCCAACTGTGGTTCTCTGTGGTCAGCAGAGGTTAACAGTTGACCTCTCTGTCCTAACCTACTCAGGTGGCCTGGATCTTGGAGGAGGGTGGGGCAGCATCTGGCATTCTGGAAGTATCAGACCTGGAGATGTTGATCCCACTCTGCCTGTTAGAATCACCCAGGGGTCCTGTTACCATCTTGCTGATGGAGAAGGAGGCCATGGAAAGATGGAGAAGAGTCAGGCCTACCCAGGAATTGGGCTACATGAGCAAAGAGGGGTTGAGTCTTCTAGCTGTGAAATCCTCCTCACAAGTGATAAGTGTCTTCGGTTCTTCAAGGCAAGAGAGGGAAGTGGACTATAGCTAGAACTTGCCCATGGAGCAAGTATGAAAGGAATCTTAGGTTTGAGAGCTGAGGGAGGGTACGCTTGGAGAAGGAGTGAAAATCTCAGATCCAAGTGTCTCCCATGTCGCGGCTTCAGAAAGGCCAAGTCAAGTCCTGGGCTTGACCCCTGGAGCTAAGAAGGCCTAGGTGATGCTGAGTGTCCTTTGCTTCCTTCTTAGAACAGAGAACAGCTTGATATTTAGACTGATTTTCTGCCCAGAAAGAGGGTACCAGAAGCTTTGCCTCTGACTCTCCATTCTGTAGGAAGCAGAGATGAAGCAGCCCTAGATCTTCCCAGCCCTACGTGCCTTCTCTTTGGTCAGCACAGACCCTCCATCTCATCCTCCTCTCCCAGGCCACATGGGAGCCCCCAGGTGATGAGGAAAATCCAGGCCAGGTTTTAAGCCTCCAAGTTCAGCTTACATAATTTTAATACTGCATAATTATGCAATTATGTAATTAGGAGGAATAAGTTTCCATTCCTATTATAGTCGCGCCTCTGAAAATTCTCATTTTTGGAACTAGTGTCTCCTGATTGGGAGAGTCATGCCAAGGCTTTATTTAAGAACATCATCTGGCTGGTGCCCAGCTCACCTCCCGCTGGTGCCTATGCTCAACTTCACCCCCAGAGGTGAAGCATACAGGACAGGGGGCTTCTAGAAATGGTCAGCATTGGTCCAAAGTCCTGCCAATCCCCCACCCTTGGCCCTCAGATTTGAATCCCCTTGAGTGTGGTATTGTGCAGCCAGCTTATTTGGGCTGTCTGTTGACCTGCATTCAAATTCCAGCTGAGCCACTCACTCATTGCCGGACTTGAGCAAGCCAGCCCCTCTCAGGACCTTGGTCTCCCCTTCTGGAAAATCAGGGGGCTGGAGAGATGATTTCTGAGGCCCCTTCCATCACTAACATTTCCTGAACTTGGACTTGAGGTTTAACCTGCTGATATGTTGTATTTGGTCTGTAAAGTCGTTCAGGTTTTACAGTAAGTTACCAACATCCAGCATCTCAGAAGATTTCACCCAAAACCCCAGATTTCCAGTATCTTTTGAGACTCTTTGGTGGATCTGGTCAGACAGGGGCTCCATGCCCACATGGCAGTCACCAGCTGGAGCCAAGCAGCTGCTACCTCCATTACAGGGGGCTCTCAGCCCGCCTCCCTCGTGTCCACTCCCCCCGCCCCAGCCTCTGCGGGCATTTGAGTTCACAACCTGGGACCTGGGTTTTCATGCATTTCCTTTTCCATGGCTCAGCCTGTGCACCCGTAGTTCCTTGTGATCAGATCCACTAGATTCACACGCACTCCCTATGTCCCTCCTGAAGATCCCAAACATACCATTAGTATATCACCGGCTCCAAGGAGCCCTGGAAGACCCCAATCAGTGAGGAGGTGTACCCAGGACCCAGAAGAGGGATCATTTTCAGGAACAGAAGCACAACCTTATTTCATAATTAAGGGATTTATTCTTTACCTGAACATATGTATTCTTGTGCCCACGTCTTCCTTTCCTGCTTCTCTCTACTGTCCCCTCTCTCCCCACACTCTCGAACCCCTCTCAGCTCCTCCTTCCACAGGGGTTTCTTATGGGACCTGACTGACAGCAGTCATGGAGTCACCAGTGGGTCTGAGAGAAAACTGAAGCATTTAGGGTTGGAATCTTGGTGACACTAGGTTCTAAAAGGCCTCCCTCTTGCATGCTAGGGAGAACTCACAGGAGCCAACCAGGGAAGCCCTTGGGGCTGAGAACTTCCAAGGTCACTTGTGAGGAAATTAGGGTCCAGAAATAAGAGGCTCCCTTCTGAAGACAGCCCACTACCATAGAGTTCATCAAACATTTACAGAGCCCCTCCTCTGAGCTGGGCACCAAAGGGGTGCCAGAAACTGCACATTCTGGAGAGGAAGGAGAGACAAGTATAGAAGTGATGTTGCTAAAATGCAGAATGGGGTGTTTGCCAGAGAAGGGCAGTTACGTGGGGAAGCAGACAGAGATGGCCACCTGAAGGAGACAGCCCTGAGCAAATGCTTAAAGGACAGAAGGTTTTTATGAAGGGACTTTGATGACATTTTGCTGGGTGTGGAGAGTCGAGCCCACCTCTTCAGCAAGAGTCAGTCGCATGATGCACCACGAGTCCCATGAGCCCTTTGCATAAAAAACATTCCATGATCAGATCTATTTGGGAAACGTTCCTTCCTTCCTCCCTCTTCCAGAAATTCCCAATGTGCATTATACTAAAAGTCCCACAGGGAAGAAACTTGATGTTGGACTTTATTTCCTAGGCTGATTTGGCTTGGCACCCTATGTGTGTGTACATTGTGCGTGTGTCTGTGTGTAGGTGTATATATGAGAAACCCCAGTGAAATCCCATGGAGTGCACGTCCCACGGGACACTTTTGGGAAATGCTGGCCTGGGGGACAACAGTGCATTGCAAGCAGGGGCCACGGGGGTATCCCACCTGGCACTGTGGTGAACTCTTCGCTGATCTCTTTTTCAGGAAATCAGAGAGATGGTGGCTCCTGTATTAAAAAGCTTCCAAGCTGAGGTAAGACCCAAGGCCTATGGCATGTCACAAAAACATTCCCTGCTTCCCTCTCCTATCCCACCTGAAGTTGCCAGAGGAAGCCGGCAGCCTCTGGAAGCTTGGGAGAACACATGCCCGTCCCCATTACAAACTCCACCCCATTCTTTCCAGATCAGCTGGTGGTGACATGATGAGAATGGGTTCTCTCTCTCCCTCTCCCTTGACTTTGTCCAGCCTTACATCAGCTCTGCTCTATACAATATCTGTGACCTTGAACAAACCACCTCACCTTCCAAGCTTGGTTTCCCATTTTTAAAATGAAGAGGTTTGAACTCAGTGACCTTTGCTGTGCATTCTGTTCAGCTTTGATTCTCTAAGGCAGTCTTGCAGATTAAGTCCAAACAGTTACCGGCCCACCCTGAAATCCTCTCTACTGACCCACCATCTGAGTATAAAACTAACACTGTTGACATTCTCTCCTGAAAACCCATCGGGCCCTATTTCCTTCGGCAGCAGCTGAGCTGTCTTTAGCCAGTTGTTTCTCTTGCCTTCCTGGAGCCCTGTCATGGGGCTGAACCTCCCCCATTTCTCCTCTTGGCTTGACTCTGTGACCAGGATTCTGAGAATGTCCACTTGTCCTGCTGGCAAGGGAGGCAGGCGAGGAAGAGAATGGAGTTACACTGAGGCAGGATAGCAGAAGGGGAAGCCATTTGTCAATGTTCCATCTTCAGGGGGCCTCTTCTCAGTCTCCCCTGGATTCAGGCAGGACCTTGGAAGGATTGGCCCTTCTCCGAGCTCTCTGGTGGAGACGCATTTTAAGTCTGTCATCCGCCAAGCGCCACATTACTTTAAATCTGTCTCTTCGGAACCGCGTGAGCGCATAAGGCAATATTAAAGTAAACAATAACTGGATTTACACAAATGTTGCTGATTTCCATATTTTTCATCCCTTCATTTTATTATTGAGTTGACTGATATGCTTATTTATTTATAGGGCCATCCGGTATTGATTCATTTGGTTGTGAGGTGCCTGAGCTGAAAGGGGACGGTGCCGGGTGGGGTGGGGGGTGGGGGGAACAAACCAGAAAGACCAATGATGTTGGGAATTTGTTGTCATGGCTTTGTGTTTTTAAAAAAGAGGTTCCCATCTGCAAGGCCCTGGTCCCATGAGGGGTTCTCAGTACACAAGCCCTCTCAGGCAGCTGATCCCTCTGCCCAGCCCACAGACAGGCACTGAGTGTCACTTTTTCAGCTGTTCCCTTGCTTGGGCTGGTATGGACAGAGCTTCTCTAAGCCACTTAGAGCCTCGGTTTCCCTATCTGTTCATGGGAATAAAGACACACTCAATCTTTTTATGTTGCTTTAAGGACTGAGAAGTAATGCAGGGAAGCAGTGTAATGTAATGCCTGGCACACAGAGAGCTGCCGGGCGATAAAGAGCAGACTCCGGAGCCAACCTGGGTTTGAACCCTGCCTCTGCCAGTTCCTCACTGTTTGACCTTGGGCAAGTTCCTTAACCTCTCTGTGCCTTTGTCTCCTTGTCTATAAAACCGGGTAATAATTATACTTCCTTCATAGGGTCATGACTGAGGAAGAACAAAGTTAATACCCATGGAGTTCTTAGAACATTGCTTTATATTAGTAGTCCTGGTTATTTTATTATTCCTGTTATCAGTCACCTCCAGGGCCTCTGCTATGCTTGGGCTGGAATCTACCTCTTTCCTAAGTAGATATTCAAAACTTTTCTCCAAAAGAAGGGGGCTTTCTATCCCTGAAGGAAACCGGTGTGACTTACATCATCTTTTCAATAGGAGAAAGAGTTCAACATTACGTTTGGGTGATGATCCAGAGAATACCCCAGTGCAGCATGGCAGAACGCATGTGCAAATCAGACTGAGACAGGCCCAGCCTGAATTTCAGCCCTGCTGTTTACCTAGCTTTGTGGCTGGGGAGAGGTTCCTTAACCTTTCTGAGCTGCAGCTTTCCTCCTCTGGCAAATGAAGTTAACAGTAAGGATTCAAAGAACTAAAGGTGGAGGCAGTTGACCCAGTGTCTGGCCCACAGTTGGTACTCAGTAACTCACTGAGGGAGAGAAAGTTTTAGTGGGTCCAAAAGGAAGACAAAGCTGAATTCTCATTTCCAAATTTTTGTGGCATGTTGAATTCACACTGTTTTAATAGCTGAGGATCTCCGAAGAACTTCGTTAATTTTCTTAAGAGGGCCTTCCATCGTCCCTTTAATGTACCAAAAAGACTAGATTTGTTTGGAGTTTTATTCCTGAAACCCCTGCTTTCCTCATGATCTATTGACTAATCCATCGTGGCCGCCATGTCCCTCCCTGCGCCTCCAGGGAGAAACGCCACCAAAGAAAGGTGTTAATAAAAAGCATCTTCTTCGTCCAGAACAAACTGCTCACGCACAAGCCGTTTATAATCCAAATTTGATTTTCATTTTAATTTTTTTAATGAGGGTTCATCCTTTATGCCACTTCCCTCTCGTGATCCACCAGGCTCCAGGCTCAGAGCTGAGGATTCCCAAGTGGGCATTAATCACCTCCCAGGAATATTCCCTGAGGCAAACACTGTCTCAAGTCACATAAAGTAGCCCATAAAACGCCAGGGCTGAATATCGTACCCGTCATTCCTTCTTCCCCAGTGTGGGCCTCTTGTTGAAATATAACATGTTCAAGTTCATTCCTTAATTTCACTCCACCAGCCCTGGTATATAAAGAATCTGGGTATCCTTTTTATCTTTTCATTCTATATATATGTGGGCCTTTTTTTCTTTTTCGCGCACGTGTGTGTGTGTGTGTGTGTGTGCCCGCGCATGCTAGTGGGAGGGGTGCGGAGAGGAAGTGAATTTACCCTGCTGTGAATCAAGGAAGGTTTTTCTCTCCGCCTTGATTGCTTAAAGGACAGTCTTGATTCCCCCTGCTCAGGGAAACAAAGACAGCCAGAGAAGGTGGCTTAATGGAGACAGCTTGAAATGGCCAAAGTTTGAATATCCTTGCGCGCAGAGAAAAGAGCAAGACGAAAGCCCCGCTAATTACAAAAGTTGCTTTATGAAAGATAATTCAAAGCAATAATTTAGCAAACATAATCAAGTCGCACAGATGGGGTTGTTGATGGATGGATTGCAACATGCAATTAGCAGCTCTCGCAGTTACATATCATTAACCCTCCGAGCACAAAAATTATTTTCTCATTATTAGTTGAAAAGGTAAAATTAAGCTGACTAGACAGTAAAGGAACAAACTACAATTAATTACCTTCATTTATTACAGTCATTATTTTAAACTTATTTTTACTTGGAGAGAGAGATGAAAACATCTAAATTAAAAGTTTTGTTATGCTAAACCAGAGGTGAAACTTTTCTAAGGCGTGTGTGTACTGGCCCAGCCACGAAGACAGCAGGCCCACTGCAAGATTTTTTTCTCTCTGCTTCCCTCTTCTTCCACCAGGAAGGGGATGTGGCCTGCATGATAGAAAACCCCTTGGCTGAGTCAGAACAGACACCTGAACCTGGGCCTGATGGAAACACTGCAGTTTGGGAACCAAGGGGGCTGATGCCTCCTCTGACCACCCAGGGTCTAACACCCAGGGTCTGAGTCCCACCCGAACACTGACAAGCTTATGTGACTTTGGCAGGTGACTTCATGTCTCTGCTGTTTCCTCGTGACGGCTCAGAGGATTGCATGAGCTTCGGTGAGATCCTCTGTCAAGTGACTGCTGAGTCGTTTATTCTCATCGTGGTGGGTGTGTTTGGTGGCATGGGGCAAAGATATTCTCTCTCTGTGTCCTCTCAGGGTCCAAGGGAGTTTGGGCAGCATGACCACCCTCTAGGAGCTTAGAGATGAGACCCAGGTGCCACTTATAAGAGACATATTCATCATCTGTTGAATTCCTGCAGTCATTTATTCACTCAACAAAACTTTACGGAAGCCCTACTGCGTACTAGGTGGTGTTCTAGATGCTGGACACAGTGAAGGTCACGACCGGGCAGTCAAATAGATGCCTCTTGATGTGGGGGTGGGCAGGTATCTGTGTCAGCCCCAGAAGGGCCGCCTTTCTACTGGGCGCCTCACAGGTCCACTTAACAAATACTTGTGGAGCACCTACTATGTGCCAGGCTCCAAGTAAAAGCTGTGGAAGGTCCAAAGATGGTGAGAAATCATCGCTGCCCTTAAGGAATGTCACTAGAGGTTCAGTCCCTGTGATCAAAATAATGTCCCGTCATGTCAAGAGCTCATAGGAGGCCTCTTGATTTCCTCCCAGAGCTTCTTCTTTGCCGAGCTTCACACAGTACCTCCCATCCCCTGCATAACTGCATTGTATCTGGCATTCCCCCATCAAGAAATGGAATTTGTGTTTCCATTCTTTGAATCTGGGCCTGTGTCCACTTCAACCAATAGAATGTGGTAGAAGTGACCCTCTGTCAGTACTAGGTGGAGGCCTTCAGTGGACTGGCAGTTCTGCCTCCTGCCTCTTCCAGCCCAACCTGTATGGACAGGCCTTGGGAGATGAGACTCCACACGGAGGAGACGGGCTGGGAGCACCAAGGCCCCAGCACGAGTCCAGGAGCCATGTTGCCCATCCAGCCCAGTCGAGCCATCAGGCAACTGCAGCTGTAGCTGCCACCTGGCTGTGACCACCTGAGAGAGGACAAGAGAACTACCTAGCTGAGCCCCATCAACCCACAAAAGCATGAGAGATAATAAGTAATCACTTTGGGCCACTCCATTTTGGGGTGGCTGGTTACACAGCAATAGATCACCAGAATAGCCAGGATTTGCAGAGTGCCAAATTCTTTCCCCTCTTTCCCCTGACTCTCAGCTCTCTTCTGCCTCTCCCCTCCATTTTCTTCTCCACCCCCGGCTCCCCTCCCTCAGCCTTTTAGCAGATTTCAGCCTTCTCGAAACATTTCCCCCCAGCACCAAGTTCTTAGGTGTCCATTTCTGGAGAGTGCAGCCTCCCCCGCCCCCGCCCCAATGCCAGAGGGAGAGTGCCGGGTGCTCCTGGAAGAAAGTGCCTGGTGTTGCCCTGCAGATGCCCGGGCATCTGGGGAGGTGGGGAGTGTCAACAGCTTGGAAGATTTTGTCTCTTCTCCTTTGTGTTTCTTCTGATGGGATTGAGGCACAACTCTGAGACAAACCCCAATGGCTCAAGGGAGTCTAGAGCAGACCCAGTGAAAGGTCTGTTTATGGAGGAGCAGAGAGGTAGTGTTGAAATAGAGATTTGCAAGAAAGCAAAAGATGGAGTCTCCCTGCCTCCCCTGTGGGTCTTCTAGGTGGCAAAGCAGAGCACGTGCCCTCCAACTTGACAGCTCCGCCTCAGTGGATATTTGTTGGGTGAGTTGATGATTCAGTCAATCAACTGACAAATAGATATATCTATCTCTAATCCAGTCAGATATCCTCTATTGTGCCATCTGTAAAGTGGGATGGAGACACTTGTCCCCCCGATTTACATGGGCTTAGGGGTGCCACAATGGTCAGAGATGTAAGATATTATGACCTGCCATAGTTTGAAGCATTCCAGAACCTTCCCTGCAGGCCTCACCCAGCCAAAGGTGCCCAGCACTGTCTACCCTGAGTCCAGTCCCTCTCACTTTCAGATGGGCAGACAGCTGGAAATTCCTTCTTTTGCCCACATCTGCCTGCCAGGATCTTGTGGTTGATCAGACCCAGTCCATGATGCCCACAGTGCTGCCTCCTGATCTGGGTGACACTAAAACCTCATTGCCCACTATCTTCAGTTAGTAAGCAGCCAACCTTGGCACTAAAGGTGGGCCTTTCCTTTGTTAGAGAAGTCTCCCAAAGTGACTTTTCTTGCACGTCTACTATATGCTGCACACTTTCTAATGGTTATGTCATGTGTTTTCCATAATATCTCTATCAGGGAGAGGTTCTGTGATTACCCTCTTTCACATGTGAGGAAACCAGGGCTCACAGAGGAGGTGGCCAGCACCCATCCAGTGCCCAGGTCTGTACCTGTGGCGGGAGGGAAGTGAGGGTGCATGGACTCAGACCCAGGAGGGTGGTGCGGGATGATGAAAGTCCTTAGGGCAGAAACCTCAGGCCAGTGGGCCCCGCCGCTCTCTGGCCCCTGCCTACGTCTCCCCTCAGCCAGCAGACTACCTAACTTGGTCCTGCCTCAGAGTCCTGCAGAAAATTTGCTGTTCTCTTTGCCTGATTCACTCCTTTCAAGTGTCAGATCCTCAGGGAGTAAAGAAGCCCTCCCTAACCAACTTCCCCACACCCGCCACCTTTCACAGCACAGCCCTTACACTTACCCAGCATGACACTTAGCATAAGTCATCTTTACAGGCGCCAGATCATTCAGGCCTTGTGGCTACTTCCAGGGCTTTGGCTGTGACTCAGAATTAGGTGGGAGCCATAGGAGACTTTAGAGCAGACCAGGTCAGATTCAGGTTTCAATAGGATCCCTCCAACGGCTAATCAGATGGCATGGGGTAGGGTGCGCTTGGCCTTTCAGAGATGACTGAGAGGAGGAGACTGTCCCCTTGTACCCTCTACCTGAGCCCCTGCTCACCACCTCCAACCAGTGCCCAAAGCCTGAAGTCATCATTGACTTCTACACCATCTGTTCCAGCCCCAAACACTGAGTATCCCTTTTTCCCTCCCAGGCAGTCATGGGCAGGGAAGGAGGTCCTAACCCAGGAACAAGATTCCGAGGAGGTCAATCCATGTTCCTGCAGCTGAGCTGCCTGAGAAAGGCATGGAGGGGTTCTTCACAGCTCAAATCACCTGAGACAGACATGTCTCTGCCTGCCCGGGCCATAATCCCCTAGTCAGCCCTGCATGCCGTGTTGTAATTTGGTCCCTGTGCTCCCCTCCTGTTCTGCATGTACCTGCAGGACTCCTGCCCTTTCCTTTGAGCTGAAATTTAATTATAGGGTCTTTTTTTTTTTTTTTTTTTTGGTCTTTTTACATTATTTGCTCTTCCAGCTATCTTTGATGTCATAATTCCCTTGCTCCCCAAACTACCCTTTCTCAGAGACTCCTAGCACTGGCATGACCATCCTTTGTAAATGAGGCTTGTTACGGCCACAAATGACATTAGATGCATACAGTCCTGACCAACCAGCAAGACAGGGAGAAATGGCCTCACTGACCAGCTGAACCCACTGGGAAAGACAAGCACTGGGGGCACGCATGGCTCTGGAGCCAGGTTGGCACTGACTTGCATCCTAGCTCTCTTCTTCCTGGCTGTGTGACCCTGGGCAAGTCACTTAACCTCTCTGGGCCTCAGTTTTCTTGTTTTTAAATGGAGATAATAATAGTACCAACCTCAAAGGATTGATGTGCGGGTTAATTGAGTTGATACTTAAAAGCCCCAGGAACAAAGCCCAGCACATAGTGTGTGCGCTCCTTGAACATAAATCGGCGTTCCAAATGGATGAGCTGAGACTTGTGTCATCATGTTTATTCTTCCCGCAAGCCCCATGAGTAGGTTTCTGGTCTTACCCATTTCTCAGGTGAGGTCACTGAGGCTCAGCAGCCAGCAAAGTTTATTGAGACTTTAGCAAAGCCTCTCACGTATCACTACCTCTCAGCAACATGGTGAGAGAGGTGCTGCTGGTATCGTCCTCTTTTACAGGTGAGAAATTGGGACTCGGACAGATTGGCTGCTTGCCTAAGCTCACACAGCTCTTCACCAACAGGGCAGAGTATGGAAGATTCAAACCTCAGTTTGAAGGGCTGAGCAGAGGCCTGGGAGTGCAGGAAGCACTGAGGATATAGATTCTAGATTGAGGGCTAAAATTGGACACTTGCAGGTGGCTAGGGCTGGGGAGGACCTCATCACTCAGCCAGACGCATGCCTTTCAGATGTGACTTTGCTGAGCTTTTTCAGATAGACTCCACCAGGGAAGCCTGACCCATAACGGGAGCTGGGATTCAAACCCAGGTCTGCATACCCAGCCCAGAACTTGGCATATAATAATTGCTCAGTAAACAGGGTGTAACTTGCAAGATGCAATGAAGACTTCTGTCCCTCCCACTGCCCCCGGCTTGCACACATGCACACACACTCCCTACCCTCTCCTCTTTGATGACTTAATAACCTTGATGGTGCAAGTCTCCTTGGCTCCCATAACGGGTCTTGCCCCTTTGGCTTTACCCTGCCCAGCTTGGGGTAAAACTTAAAATGAGCTGAACATCTTTCCAAATTTAATATTAAGAACCCACCAAAGCGTCATTGAACCTGTCACGCTGCATTACAACCAAATTAAGAACCAGCAGCGATCCTCTTTCATTCGGTATCATATGTCTTATAAAGTAAATTATTAATGCTTTTTTCCCCCCAGTTAAGCAGTTATTTGCAGTTGTTCCGGGTATTTCTCATTAGAAATAACATCATCTAAAGAACGATATTGATTGATTTTTTTTAATCTTGGAATCATGGACGTGAACCACATATTTATATGACATTCCCTTTAACTAGAATTCTCATGCTTTATTTTTATATTATTGATCTTTTTGACACGAATTGCTTTTTGGCCTTGTGCAAACGTTGTAAGCTTTCCGCCTACAGAGGAATGGGTCGGCGTCTGGGCCAGGCTGGGAAGAGTGATCGCTCCAGCGGCATGGCGGTAACATTCCCGCACATTTAACAACAATTAGTCTATGCTGACGCCATAGTAGGCTTTCGTGTATGAAAATTTACAAGCCTTTTAATGGACTGCATTATGGAAGGCCATGAGGGGCCAGTCGGTGGGGAGATGAGGCCGCCGGGCACGCATCCATCTTGTGGCACTGTCAGCCAAGTGTCTCTTAGCACTCGTGTCTGCCGGGGGGTGGCAGGGAGCAAAGCAGAAGCTTCTGCAACAGCTAGCCCACCACGCCAGCATGGGACATGTGGCCATTCCCACAGTCACTCATGCGACCATCCAGTAGATGTTTGTTGAGCACCTACTATGTGCCAAGCGCCTACTATGTGCCTGAGCATGAGGTGGTGAGCATAAGTATTCACTCATGTTCAAAAAATAG
The DNA here is from genome assembly GCF_011800145.1 of Mirounga leonina. NCBI lineage: Eukaryota > Metazoa > Chordata > Mammalia > Carnivora > Phocidae > Mirounga > Mirounga leonina. Next base: position 8,888,538 of record NW_023270436.1, read on the forward strand.
GTGAGCACCTGCTGTGTACCAGGAACTGTGCCAAGGGCTGATAGTGAGAAGGTGAACACAAATTACTCATCAGGCGCCCTTGGTGGAGTAGAAATGACATAAGCCAAGAGTTGCACAGACCTGAGTTCAAATCCCATCTCTGTCCTTTGACAGGGTTTTCAGCAAACCTCAGTTTCCCTGGCTGTAAAATAGGGATGGTAATAAATATAAACATAAAATAGGGATCCTCCAGGGATCCATGCAGATAAAATGCTTGATGTGGTGTAAACCTCCCAGAGGCAGGACCATAGAATCATGATTATTTAGTGTCATTGCTCTCCAGCCAGCTCCCCTGAAACATATGCACACCCTTGCTTCCCTTTTCAGTTCCAATGAGAACTTCACTCTACAGCAGACATTTATTTGGCACCTGCTGTTTACCAGGGTCAGTGCCAGGCTCTAGGTATATGGCAGTGAGCACCTCAGATCCTATTCCTGTCTTCATGGCACTCACAGCCTAGTAGGAGAGACAGATGGACTCACACCCCTTGGTGCCACTGATAATCATGGCTATGATTGAGTTTCACGTGGCCAGGATGTGCGATGGGCAAGATTAAAACAGCCCACTCATTCCGTCGTTCCAAAACTATTTCTTGAGCCTCTACTGTGTGCAGCCCCTGTTCAGGGCGCTAGGGACACAGCAGGGAACAAGAGAGACAGGGCCTTTGGCCCTGGGGAGCTCAGAGTACACTGGGGGACGTGGCACATTGGTATCTTGCACATAAATTATTTGAAAGGCAGTATGTGCAGTGGTTAGGGACAGCCTGGGTTCAAATCCTTGCTGTGCTACTTGCTAATTGTGTGACCTGGGGCAAGCTATTTTTCTCTCTGTGTTCCTTGATTTCTTCATCTGTAAATGGGACTCATACGTACTTTATAAGGTAAGCGTGAGGATCAAATGAGGTTATAGCCAGAAAGGCTTAAAGCAATGACTGGTGCAAAGAAAGCTGAGAGCCCTGTTGGAGGCTAAGCACTGACTGTGGCTATGGCAATGTTCTGATTCTGAAATCCTCCAGAAGTGTATTGACTAATGACGGACGAGCTGAATGCTGCCAAGGCAAAACACAGTTGCACCCAGAATGGCCCCACTCCTGCCTTCCTTTTGATCTAGCTGAGAGGCAGAGGGCCGGACTGCATGACCCCCTAGGGTTGTTGCCAGGGTGGGGCCCCTGAAGTGTCATCCCCAAGTTTAGGTACTGGAAAAGGAACCTTCCTGGATGTGGGTGTCCTCCATGAGGGGAGCCCTGCAAGAGGCCCTCAAGCATCCAGGATCACAGTCTACCCCTCCCTGTGCCCTGAGTGTCAGGACTAAGGCCCAGAGAGGTTAAGAAACCCACCTATGGTCACACAGCGAGGGAAAGGAAAGGCCTAGATGCAGATTCAAGTCCATTTAATCCCCATACTCAGAGTGGCCTCAGTCAGGCAGCTAATGAAGGCAAAGGCACTGGATTTGGAGTCTCAAAAAACCAAGTCCAAGTCCCACCACTGCTCCTTGGCTGTGTGACCTTGGGTAGGTCACTTCACCAACCTCAGTCTCCTGCTCTGTAGAATGGATTCTTGTAACTCCCACTGTGTTTATCGGTTTATCGGTGGGAGGGAGAGACAGGCAGATTGCCACGTGGTCACCAAGCAGAAAGGAAATCTTTCCCTCTGACAGCAGCATCTTTCCTTTAAGGCTTCGCCACTCAAAGTGTGGTCCATGGGCCAGCAACATCTGCATCACCTGGGAGTTCAGTAGAAAGGCAGTCTCAGCCTCCCACCCTCCCCCAGACCTCCTGAATCAGAATCTACAGTTGAACAGAGTCCTCTGGTGTGATTCATAATCATGTTGAAGTTTGAGATGCTCAACCTTAGACCAGCCCACTGGCTTTCAGCCCTGGCTGCCCAGAGGATTCTCCTGAGGGCTTTAAAAAAAAAAAAACACTGAGATCTGGGTCTCACCCCAGAGTGGCTGGCATTCTTGGTCTGGTATGAGGCTTGGGCATCAGGATTTTAAAAGCTTCTGCTGGTGATTCTAATGTTTTAGGAGCTCTGCCCTAGAAGCCACCATCTAGTGGAGGAGACAGACACAGGGAAATAACCAGCTGGTCAATACTGAACAACGTGGGGGGGGGCGGGCGGCGGGGGGGGAGACGGGACTGATTTGTATCATCTGCCACTTTCCACAGTGTAAATCCTTCCAGCATGGCCAATTTCAAGCTGCCAGCACGGGGTTGGGAAGAGAAGCACAGTTCACCATGCAGACGTAATAGATGTGAGTAACCTTAAAGCACAGAGAGGAGTGAAATGCAATCAAACAATTAGGAATTAATGAGTACTGAATATGTATTTCCTTTTTTTCTTTTTCAAATTTTTGTGGCAAAATACATATAACTTAAAATTTACCATCTTAGCTGCTTTTAAGTGTACAGTTCAGTGACATTAAGTACATTCACACTGTTGTGCAACCATCACCACCATCCATTTCCAGAACTTTTTTCATCTTCCCAAACTAAAACTCATTCAACAAGAGTACCCATTCAGCAAGAATTCCCCATTCCCCAGCCCTGGCAACCACCATTCTCGTTTCTGAATCTCACTTTGGCTACTCTAAGTAATTCACGTAAGTGGAATCTTGCAGTTGTTGTCTTTATGTGGCTGGCTAATTTCATTCAGCATAATGTCCTCAAGATTCATCCATTTGTAGTATCGTTATTTTTAATATAAATTATTTACTATAATTATAGGTTCATTTGATTTAATTTTTAATAATGGCTGTGTTTAACAACCAGCTTGCAAAATTCCTGAAATTTTAACAATCAGCTTTTGCAAGCTCCTACAGGCAAGCCCCAACACACCACCAGAAGTAAGCCTTGTACTAAGTAAGAACAGGGCAGCCTTTAGGACAGAGGTCAGCAAACGATGGCCCTTGGGCCAAAGCCTGTTTGTATAAATAAAGTTTTATGGGAACACAGCCATGCTCATTCATTTATGTGTCGTCTATAGCTGTTTTCATATCACAAGAGCAGAGTTCAGTAGCTGCAACAGAACCCGTATGGCCTGCGAAGCCAAAGATATTTATTATCTGACCCTTTACTGGAGAAGTTTGCTGACCCCTGCTTTTAGGTGTATAGGGAGTGGAAGAGATTGAATTGACTTATTCATTCATTTGTTTACTCAGCAAATATTTGCAGAACACTTCTGTGTGCCAGGCATTGTTCTAGGCACAGGTGCAAATAAGACAAAGTCCATTCCCTCCCAGAGGTGACCTTCTGGGGGAAGACAGACATAATTCAGACACTCACACAGCAAGTAAATACAGTACAATTACCATCTGCAGCAGGGGCGGTGACAGGGAGCTTCCTGGGGCTGTGAGAGCCTCCTGGGATGTCAGGGAGGGCTTCCAGGAGGAAATGACCTATGAACTAAAGCAAGAGTAGGAACATCAGAATGTGGCTAAAACCCCAGGAAGGGCAGAATGGCATTCCAGGTAAAAGGAACAGTATGTGCAAAAGCCCTGAGGTGGGAAGGAAGTTAGACTTGCAGGGGCTAAAAGCCAGGGAAAGGTATCCTGAGTCCCCAGGCCCTCACCTATGCCCTGGCCTCTGTCCACCCCCAGATCCACCCTGCCAAGCACAGCATCACCTTGAACCAGGCTCACCCAGGCGGGTTGGTAACCATTGCCTCCCCACCCTCAAAGGCCACTTCCTAAAGTCTCTCCACTCTCCCCTCCCCTGGCCCTGGAACCCACACTGCAGCAGACAAAGGTCTCGTATTTATTTCCTCCCTGAGGTTTATAAACTCCTGCCCTGTAATAAAATTATTCCCATCACAAGCACAAAATAATAACAATTAAAATACATAAAACCAAATATTAGTGGGGACCAACAAAGATGAAGATTAGCCAAATCCTATGTCCCAGAACCAAGCAGAGAACCTGCCCTAAGACACAGAGGTGGGGCCAAGGGGCAGGAGGGTATTTCCATTTCTTGAGCTCCTCCTGGGTGCCACGTTCAAGGCTGACTGTCTGACATCTGGAATGTTGTGGAATATTCTAGGGAATTCTAAAATAGAGATGATTGTGTTTCTTTTATAAGGAGGAAACTGAGACTCAGAGAGGTTGACATCAGATCACCTAGCCACTGAGGAGAAGAGCTGGGATTTGAACCCATGTGTGTCAGCATGAGTCCTAGGAGGCTCATTCCTGTAGCAGCGTCGAGCATAGCTGGAGTTTATTTCTCACATCACAATCTAGTGCTGGTTGATGGGGGGAAGGGGACTGTTCACCGTAGTCATTCAGGAACCCAGGCATGTTTTATCTCCTGGCTCTGTCCTCCACTGTGTCCCAGAGTCCCCTTCCTTTGGTTGACACGGCGCGGGGGGGGGGGGAACATGGTGGATCTCTGGGGAGGTTCTCAAGATCCAGACCTGGAAGTGGCCACATCATTTTTGCGCACATTCCCTTGGCCAGATTTCAATTACAAGGCCATGTCCAATTTTAAGGGAGGCTGAAAAGATAGTCTACATTGTGTGCCCAAGAAGGAGAGAAGAAGTCAGGGTTATGTGAGCACATAACCATGTCTGTTGCCCTGTGGACTCCCTCCTTGATGAAGCACCTTCCTCATTAGCTGTTGGGGAACAGGATGGAGCCCAGAATGCAGAGCTTTGTACACAGGATCAGTACATTTTGGAAAGATGAATGGGAAATGGAATTCAAGGGTCTGCCAAATCCAAGGGGCAGCAAAGCAAGAACAAGGAAGGATTTTAACAGTTTGGCAGATGTTTTAAAGCCCCTACTGTGTGTCCTGCTCTGTGCTGGACTGGCTAAGGGAAGAAATGAGCTCTGTCCCAACAAGAAGGCCAAACCACCCCCGAGGAACCCACATTCACAGTCCACTAGGAAAGGAAGCAGAAGCGAAGTAGGAGGAAAATGCCCTGTGTGCCGTGGTGAATGATTATTTCATAGGCAGTCAATAGGGAAGACTTCCCGGAGGAGGTGAAGTTGCGCTCAGGTGAGGAAGACAGATAGGATGGAACATGGAGAGGAGAATGAGGTGTGGCGGTAAAGAGCACAGGCCTTGGCATCAGGCAGACCTGGGTTCAAGCCCCACTTGGATCACTGAGGAGGTGATCTCAGGCAGGTCACTTCCTCTCGTTCCAAGCTTTAGTTTCATCAGTAAATTAGTGCCTACCGTACAGGTTTGTCATGAGGATGAAATGAGATGGTCATGGGTGTGGAGTGCTTAGCTAAGTGCATAGCACACAGAAGGCTTAAAATGAAGACTATTTCTCAGTGGCTGTTCAGTGGGCAGTGCCACTGAATCTCTCTGGAGGTATGATCCATGGGGATCGGGGGAGAGGACAAGGCTAGGAAAGACATTCAGGTACAACAGAGGGACCCTGAGTGCCAGGCTCAGTCTGCGTTTCGTCTCATGGGCAGAGGAGGTGCTACAGGGTCTCTTTTGGTGTAAGAGGACAGCAGCCCTAGAAACCTTTTCTAGAAAGACCCCTCTGGAGGTCTGTGGGGTGGAGATGGTTGACTCAAGAGTCCAAATCTGGAGCATTTGAGACCTACAGCAATAATGATGTCCTGGCCTGAGGCAGGGGCAAAAGAGTGGCAAAGACAAGGCTGGTGTGAAAGAGCTTAGAAGTGGGTGGGGCCCAGACTAGACATGGCAGATGGAGATACAGGGCCTGGGTCTCAGGCTCCAGAGGGCAACAGGGCATGACAGCATTAACAGAAGAGGCAGAGGCAGAGCTGGTTTTGGGAAAACAATCCCAGTTGGTTTGGACACCCAGCCTGTAGGAGCCAGGGACTCCTGGACTCAACCTGGCTCTGCCTCTCACCAGCTGTGTGACCTTGAGCAAGTCATTTGCCCTCCCTGAGCCTCACCTCCTTCATCTGGAAAACAAGGATAATATTATCCTTCCCTAATAGGGTTGTTGTGGAGGATTCCGTAAGATTATGCCTAGCACACAGTAGGTGCTCAAGAAACAGTCCTTGTTATCACCATAATTTTTCCTATTGAGTCAGACCAATAGAAAAGAAAAGGCAGATGCTAAACCAGCAGGTTCCTCAGACACTCTGCAGGCTATGAGGATACTACTACTAATAACAACGTCAGTAACCACAGCAGCAGCCAAACCCTCCTGTGTGTTCCGTATATGCCAGGCATTCTTCCAGACCCTCTACAAGTACTGTCCTTTGACATCATTGCTGCAAGCCTCTGGGATAGGGGTTGATATTGTGCCTGTTGTAAAGACGAACAAACTGAGACATGAAGGCCAAACAGCTAGGAGATTGGGTGAACAGCCCAGGAGCTTCTGTTTTGGAGATCAGATCTGCCTGGGAGGTAAATAATTCTACTCTGGGCCCCAAGGAGTGCCAGGCCAGCTCTTAACCACATGCCCTGAGGTGAGACAAGGAGAGAGAGAGTCTCAAAGAAGCCAAAGGATTAGAGGCTACAGCCTGATTGACATTGGTTCAAGAGAAATGCCCAGAAGATTTTATTTATTTTATGTTCTACTTAATTGTGTGAGACCTGGGTTCAAATTTGGATCTGCCACTTGCCTAGCATCTTTGAGTCATAAAAAGATTTTTCAAATCTCTCTGCTTTAATTTTCTTTCGTATAATAATTACAAAGATAAATAACAAATAATTGCCAAAAAACACATTGCCTTCTAAAAGCAGCAAAAACTTTCCGGCATCCAAGACAAAGGAAGGTCATTGTGTTCATCCCCGTCTGCAGACAGCTTGACTCCAAGTTATCCTGGACAGAGAGCTTTTGTGCAGGGCTTCTGAGCCTTTGCACATTCTGTTCCCTTCTCCCAGAATGCTTTTCCTACATAAGCTCCCAGCAAATCCTTGCTTGTCTTTCAAGGCTCCACCCAAATGTGACCTTAACTGTGAGAGTCCTGGTCCTCCAGGTCCCTGTCTTCACCTGTGTCCCCTGGGCCTTTTCTGCCATCCTTTCTGGAAGAGGCCCTTTCAATGGGCAGGGATGGGGTTTTGACATGTCTGCTTCTTCTGAAAATTAGGTATCACAGAATCCAGTTCTATTGTTTTCCAAATTAATTTAAATAGTACTCTCTGCCAGCAGCCCAGGTGGGCTCTTAAGAAGGCAGACAACACATGGCATGGCTCTCTGCTTATAACCCTCCAGTAACTTCCACTGGAGGCTGGAATGAAATCCAGACCTCTAACCAACAAGGCCCTCGGCCCCCGAGCCTCTGCCTTATCTCTCACCCTGTTCCCCTTCTCTCTGTGCATCCTTTATGTACTTTCTTGAACACATGCTCTCCCCACCTCAGAGCCTTTGCACAGGCTCTTCCCTCTGCTTGATGCACTCTTTCCACCGATTTTGTCCACTTAATGCAGAGGTTCTCAACCTCGGCACATTTGACATTTCGGACCAGGTAATTCTGTGTTGTGAGGGCCGTCCTGTGCATTGTAAGATGTTGACTAGCATCCCTAGCCTGCACCCACTAAATGTCAGAAGAACCTCTCTCCTCAGTTGGACAGCCAAAACTGTCTCCAGACTGTGTCCCCTGAGGGGCACAATTGCTGAGAACCACTGACCTAATGCCTACATGTTTTTCAGGTTGCTGTTCAAATGTCACTTTCTCAGGAGGGGTTCTGTGACCTCCCAAATTTAATCACACTTCCCTGTTATTTACACTCGTGGCATCCTTCACAATATTTAGCATGATTTATAATTATTTATTTGTTTTGTCTAATTATTCAAATAATGGTCCCTCCCACTTAACCAAAAGAAAGAGGGAACACTTTGTAGACTATTATGTTCCCAGGTCCCACACAGAGCCTGACACACAAGGGGTGCTGCATGAGTATTTATCACATGAATGTGGACATATAGTAAGATTGGCAAACATGACTATGCGGTTTCCATGTTCCAGGCAGCATTCTAAAAACACTTTACAGATACCAATTCACTATTCCTTATGACCACCCTATGGCAGATGTTATTATCAAAATTTTACAAATAAGATCAATGAAGCACAGAGAGCTTAGGTAACTTACCCAAGGTCACACAGGTCATAAGGGGCAGAAACAAGATTTGCACCCAGGAAGTCTGTCTCCAGAGTCCTTTACTTTAACCATTATTTATTAAGCATCTACTGTGTGCCATGCCATGGGGATACAGCAATAAATTAAGAGGTACATAGCCCAGGTTTTATATATATATATATATAAAATATATAAACACACAGGTATCCCACTCAGTTCCAGAAAGGTGGCTCTGTTTACAGGTGCAGACACTCAAGCGCAAAGATGCTGAGATGCTGAGCAAGGTCACACAGCCAGTTGGCAGCAGAACACCTCTCTTTATTCCAGGCTTTACGTGCTTCCTACTACACCTCACGTCCACGGGGTAGGGACACTTTGACAATTTAACCAGTCAATTATAATAATATTTTTCTCTTGGAATGTTTAAACAAAAAAAAAGTTGGCTTGCCAAGGTATAATCATGGCTCAGAGGCCAACCTGACATTAGTTATTAATTAGGCCATTATGCATTCCACAGTGATAATTGCTTTGCTGCAGAGTCACCAAGCATGAAACGGACCCAGCACAGAAATGCAATCTATCAATCTGAGAAGTCGCAGCCCAGTTGCGTTCTCTCACCTTGAGTCGGGTATATGCCATAGCAGAAAACAAAAAGAAATTAATGATACATCGATAGGCAATAGCAAGCCAGACCCTTCCCAGTCCCACCTCAGGAGATCACATGCTAGGCGCAGGGACAGCATCTAAGTGAAGTTTATCAGCGAAAATGGCCATTTCTCTTTGATGTCCTACACGGTAGAAATCTGTTCATCTCCTTTCCCTTTTTTTTTCCACCTTGTTATTTAGGAGGAGAGGAAAAAAGCCATCTCTCAGCCATCTGTTTGCCTTGCCTGTTGCTTTTTATAATGAGTAGGGTGGGGGAACAGCAACACCGGGGCTTCCTGGGCCATCAGGAGCAATCCAGTACCTCCGTCTGCATTCTGTCTCAGTCTAGATTCTGTCCCAGGCCTGGGGGGGAGGAGAGGAGAATCCCAGCCCCACCCAAGCCTTGGAGTGGGAGGTGTCCGTGTCGAGGGCAGCTGGGAGGCCCATTTTAAGAGAAAACCTTGGATTGCAAAAAACAAACATCCGCTGAAGCTAGCCTTCACAAAGAGAATTTATTATTGTGTTGGCTGTGATGATATTTATGGGGCATCTGTTGTACACCAGACACATTTGTGCCATTTAATCCTCATAGCAGTCCCGTGAGGGAAGAATTGGTATTCTCCCCATTTTACAGAAGAAACTGAAGCTCATCAAGTTGAGGTGACTTGACCAAAGTGCCTCAGCTAGTGGTGGAGTTGGGATTTGAACCCAAGCTCGTGAACACAGCACTCTCCTGAGACCACATGAGGGGCCAGAGAAAGCACAGCTGGGCTTCCCAGAGGGTGGAACAGGGAACCAGAAGGGCATGGAAACGAGGAGGGTGCTTCTGCTACAAAGGGCAAGGTCGCTCAACTTGCCTCCCTAGGCCGGCTTTCTCACACATGATAGATAGAAGGTGGCCCCCATAACAGCCATCTCAGCCTCTGGGTTCACCCCACAGTCACTGATGCTAACAACACAGACAAATCAAAATCAACCTGTCTCAAATTCAAACTCCTGGGATAATGAAGATCATTAGCCTAGCTTGAGACCGGTGTCGGCCCCTGGTGCAGTCAGCTGTGCCCGGGAAGATGCCTCAGTACAAACATCAGCTACCGTGGCCCATCTCAGGAAGAAGAAAGATTGTAGACTAGTAAGCTGGCCGTCACGCCTCTTCCAACCTCTTACCAGTTTGGTCCATTGATGCTCCCCACTACCCACCTCTCCCCCTCATCTTACCCCTTCACCGTACTGGAGTCACTCCTCGGTTCCTGCAGATACTTACTTAAAATTTGTTAACAGTTTTTTTTTTAATTGAGATGTAATTGACATATAACATTATATTAGTTTCAGGTGTGCTATGTGTCTCTCTCTTGCTAAGTGAGCACCACAATTAAGTCTAGTTAATGTGCCTACCACACATGGTTACTTGTTTGTTTCCTAACAGTAGTTTCTCGCTATCCCCTAATATCCAGGCTATGCTTCAGTGTCCCTGATTGGCTCCTCCATTTTTTAGATCTTTTTTTGATCCATATCAGGGCTCCTACAGGGCCCACACATTGGGGTTGGTTGATGTGCCTCCTAAGTATGGCAACCCAACTGTCCTGGTTGGACTGGGATGCAGAACTTCCAGTTGTAAGGCTGGGAAGGTCTTGAGGTACAAAACTCCTTGGGCTAAAACTGGGAAAGCCCCAGGCACACTGGGACAGGTTGGCAACACTACTTCCACTCATCTGCAAACTCCCTTTCCATCCCCCAGCTTTTTTTTTTTTTTTTTTTTTTTTTTGGCAATTTACCTGTGGAAGTAACTGGACCCTTTTTTCCTAAGACTTTCCCCTGATCACAGCTGATTGCACCAGTGTCCAACCCTGATCTCAAGCAAGGCCAACGATACTCATTATCTCAGGAGTGTGAATTTGAGACTGGCCTAGAGAGAGAACAGAATGACAGACCTTGCCCCTTGTAGCAGAAGCATCCTCCTTGCTTCTGGGCCCTTCTGGTTCCCTGTTGCACCCTCTGGGAAGCCCAGCTTCGCTTTTTCTAGCCACAGACGTGGTCTCAGGAGAATGCTGTGCTCATGGGCTTGGGTTCAAACCCCAGCTCCACCACTAGCTGTGGGACCGTGAGCAAGTCCCTTCAGCTCTAGCTGAGATTTTTCTGATTGTGTCCCTATGATATGGTCTAATTTGCTCCTCTGTCCCCTGTGTTTGCTGCGCACAGACAGTTGGACTAGAGACTTGATCACGTTCAGGTTCTGTGTTTTTGATAAGCTATTCATAGATGGTGCTGGGTGCTTCCATCACGAGGTACATAATGCACCTCACAGTCAATCCCAGATGGTGGTGGGGGTCAGCTGGAGGCAGGACCATTTTGATCAGTGACAAGCCTGGTATGGCTGCCTGGGGATACCTAAACTCCCTCCCCCAGTGTGTCGGGAAACCTCAGCCAATGTCCTCTGATAGTTAACATTCATCATTAATAATGGAAGCGGAAACCAAGAGATTTCATAGCTGTGCAAGGTAATTAAATTATTTACATGACTGTACTCTCACTTGATTATTTCCACGTTTCCCACCAAACATATGCCTTTCCCTCGTTTGCTGCCATCCTGGGCTCTCAGCTGGGAGGATGAGAGTTGTTGGGGGTTTTGCAAGGGCTGCCTATCTTTGAGAAAACAGCAAATAAGATGGGGTTCCCCATCTGAGCCCCCCTCCCCTGATAAATGGAAGTGCCTTCTCCCAACAGAGTACAGGGGATACAGCAACTTTTGCATTTCTAACCCGAGGTGGACCATTTTTTATATTTTTCCCCCTATAAATCATGTTTTTTCCAGGTTTTGTCATATGGGGTGGTGGGAGGCCAAAAGGGGAACAGAAAAATTGCTTCCATTAAATTGATGCTGTTAGTGCTCCTGGCAGAGAGAGAATGAGAGAAAGTGGAGAGAACATTTGAACTAGAAGGTTTGCGCTGGCATTTTGTGCCAGGTGCTAGGGGATGGGGTTGGGATAGAGGAAAAGAAGCTGGTCGTCCCCCACCCTGGGTGCCTTCTCTTTGTGTCCAGGTACCTGATGAGGTTCCCAGTAGAGTGGGGGGAAGTTGGGGGCAGGGTGCCATTTCATACCCCAAAGCAGGGATATAAGCAGGGATGCAGGGGCCCTGCAGGTAAGCTGAATGAGCAATGCAGGCATAGCTAAGATGACAGGAGTGGAGACTGAGGCAAGCCTGGGCTCTGTGTGCCACCTAAGGAGTGGCCTCTGCCCAGCTCGAGCTGACTGTAGAAGTCTGGTCTTACAGTACATAGTGGAGGCTGAGAGCACAAACTTGGACGCCAGGCTGCCTGTCTCCAAATCCCTGCTCTGCCCACTCGCTTGCTGTGTGACCTTGAGCAAGTCTCTTGACCTCTCTGTGCCTGTTTCCTCATCTGGGGACCAGAAACGATAACTTCACCTACCACTGATGTGCTGGAGAGACTCATACAGTGCACTCCTTTGGTCAGTGAGGTGGCTTGAAACCTGCCACAGTGGGAATATTTATGCCGCAGAAATTGGCAAAATTTACAAAGCAGGGCCTTTTCCCCCCCACCAGATAGCCAGTTGTTAAACCTTTACTAGTACAGCACATCCCTGCACCTGCCATATAAGGCTTTTATGAGGGTTTTTAGACTTAGTGTGTGTGTGTAAAGCACTAGGAACCGGCCCGGGACACTTTGAGTACTCAATAAGTATCTGCTATTCTTCCTGGGGTTTTTTTATGGTCTTGTTATGCAGGAATGTGAGCCTGCTGTGGCCACATTTTCTCATTTTTCCAGATGAGCTGGAAATCTCAATTTTTCTGTAAAAACCTCCTGATTTTTAAATGTTGGCTAAAAATGAACATTTTTGGGGGCGCCTGGGTGGCTCAGTCGTTAAGCGTCTGCCTTCGGCTCAGGTCATGATCCCAGGATCCTGGGATCAAGCCCCATCGGGCTCCCAGCTCAGCGGGAAGCCTGCTTCTCACTCTCCCACTCCCCCTGCTTGTGTTCCCTCTCTCGCTGTCTCTCTCTCTCTCTCTGTCAAATAAATAAAATTAAAAGAAAAAAGGAGACATTTTTTAAAAATAAATAAATAAATAAAAATAAAAATGAACATTTTTTAAACCTGAACAAAACCAAGTACATGAGGGGATTTGGATCACGGACCCCCTGTTTGCAACTTCAGACTTGGAGGGAAGGACAATGAATATCGTCTGATTACACCAGGCTGTTTCTCACCTCCCATCTTGGCACACACCACCTCCCTCCTCTGCACATCAACGACCTGCTCATCCTTTGTGAGCCAGTGCCTCCTCCTTGAGGCCCTCCTCTAGGCAGTGCCTCTGTAGGATAAATCACTCCCTCCTTGATTCTCTCTTCAAAGTACTGCTTGCTTTCTGCCCTTTTCCATGGCCTATCTCTCTTACTCTAGGACTCGTTGGCTGGGTCTAGGGCTTATCATCCCCGCATAGTGCTTGGCACACTGAAGATCATAATAAATAACAGCAGAATCAACCTCTATTAAGCATTGTCCGTTTGCCAGTCTGTGAGCTAAGCAATTTCAATGAGTATCACCTTTAATCCTTACTGTAACCCTGAGATAAGGAAACAAGGGCTCAGGGAAGGCCAGCAGCTGCCCAGGGCCACAGAGAAGTGAGAGGGACCGGGAATGGAATCAGCATTCTTTGGGAAGCTGAGCGGCAGCTGAGAACCACAGCCGGAAGTTACAGGCAGTGCGGCCCCGGCTGAGTGGTGCCCTGAGTGACCAGCTGAGGCTCTCATGGGCCTGTCTCAAGTCACACTCCTCAGAGACATCCAGAAAGGACACTGCTATATTTAAAAGCCCAGGCAGGGTAGCGCTTCGTGACATTTGGGTGGCCGCCTTTCCATAAAGGGCATGCATGCTCTTTTAATTCTGCTCTTCCGAGCTGGCATTTTGGAGAACTTCCACAGTCTCGTCTCCCCTCTTGCGGCCACCTGGGACCCCTGCAGTCCTCCCTCCGGGGGCAAGAATGCCACGGCACGTGGTTGATTGAGCATGGGGGCAGCAGGAGCTCGGGCCAGGTCAGGGTCATCAAGCCAGCTTGGGAGGCAGCAGCTGTCATTTGAGTCCGGCACACTGACCCCTGGACTACCCTGCATTTCAGAGGGTGCTGGTTGTTATTTCAGAGGGACAGGTTGGGGTGGTTCTTGGCATCCCTGACCCTCTACCCACCCTGGGAGTTTGGCTGCGGCCCTCATGTTCCAGCAGCTTCCACCCCCACATTCCCTGTGGAAAGCACCAACTTCTAACTCCGTTGGAACCCTTGGCCCAGAAATCTCCAGAACCATCTATGACTTGGCCACCTTCGTTCCATATTAAGAGTGAGCAAACCTGATCTTTTAGCTGCTGGTGTCTCCATACCCAAGCTGGGCTCTAGGTGGAGAAAGGAGGCACAGAGAGGTCAAGAAAGGATGTTCATTTATCCATCCTATGCACATTCATTAAGTGCTAGCTAGGTGAGCACCGTGTCAGCTGTTTTATTGCCTTGATTGATTGGATGCCCCAGCAGCTCTTCATATCACTGTACCCATTTTACAGTTATGAAGGCTGAGACTCTGAGAGCTCACAGCCAGGGATGCAGGCTTCAGACCCCGGTCACCCAGCCTTGCCTCCAAAGCCCTTGTGCTCTCTCGCCCTTCCTTGAAGCTGCAGGCCTTTATTAAGCCTCTGCTGCATGCACCCCTTGCTCCTCTCTCCCCCTTGCTTGTGAACTCACCCCTTTCTCTCCAGGCCCCACTTGGCTTCATCACTCCCACCAGAACATACAGAATGCCAAGGCCTGCTAGGTCTTTCTCAACTTTGCCTACGAGCTACTCACCACCAAGAAAGTAGAATCATCCAGATCCTCTAAATGGCCTCTTTTCTCTGAGTCTGGTGGACTTGAGTGGGAGGACCTAACCATTCTGTTTTTATTCCGTGGAGAGCTCACACAAAGATCTTGTTGCAATTTGGAAAGTCAATTTGCCAGCCACCTGGGGCTGCCTGGAAGCAAGAAGTAGGACCATTGTGGGACACTCTGCTCATCACTCCTGGTTCTCATCGGGACTGCAAAATCACTATTTGAAGGGGGCGGGGAAGAGGTAGGAAGGTGGCAGAACTCAAGAAGAATGTGGTGAAGACAAAGCAAGGGGGAAAGGGGTGTCTGTCTAGGACAGAAAGAAAACACTGAGGCTTTTGGGGGTCCAGTTAGGCCCACACCTATACCGCAGGAGCACGGGGGGCTGGGGTGAATTGCAGACCCCCATCCTGTCTCAACAGGAGACAGCTAGTTGGCTCCAGGCGATGGTTGTCAGTGGAAACGTGGGCCCAGGGTAGCCAGATCCTCTGATTTTCCGAGAGAAGCCAGCAATTTGGATCTCTTCTGGTTTTTAAATGCTGGCTTAATATATATGCACATATTTTCATGCTCACAGTACTTTATGGAGGTGTAATTTACATACGATAAAATGCGCAAATCTTAAGTGTGTAACTTGATGAATTTTGATGCCTCAAATATTTTTAAAACACTGGAGGGTCCAAGAAAATATGTCCTTGGGGTGCATCTGGCCCTGGACCTCACTGTTCATGACCCCTAGTCTAATGCACTTTGTGACCCCCTTGAGCATGGTGGGATGCTCACACACAACCGTATCCCATGGGGAAGGGGACAGGCTTTGGGTGAAAACTCACTGATAACCCCATTACTCTCACGGCGTGGGCTCTGGAGCCCAGGGCGTGAATCCTAGCTTTGCCACTTGCTGTGTGACTATGGGCAAATTATTTCACCTTCTGATGCTTGTTTTCCCCACCGATAAAATCAGAGAGATAATGATACTGACCTTAGAGCTATTGTATGGATTAAATGAGTTAATGTGGGAAACACTCAGCAGTGCCTGGCACATAGTAACTGCTTTATACATGTTCACTACTGTCTTTTTTTTTTTTTTTTTAAGTTAATAGACTTTTTTAGAGCAGTTTTAGTTAGGTTTAGAATTTGAGCAGAAAGTGTAGAGCTTTCATATACTCCCTCTCTGCCCCCCACCGTTTCCCCTAACATCTTCCATTAGTGAGGTATATTTGTTACAATTGCTGAATGAATATTGATACATTGTTATTAACTGAAGTCTATCATTTACATTAGGGGTCACTCTTTGTGTTGTACATTCTGTGAGTTTTGACAAATGGCATAACGTGTATCCACCATCATACAGAATAGTTTCACTGTTATTTTAAATCAAGAATCTTTGTTCGTCCCCACGGCTACTGCAGAGAAAGACCGGCTGTAGCTTATGAATAACTTCTGGTGGGCTGGCAGGAACCCCATTCTTTACTCTCCCACTCAGAAAGTGTAGCACATTCAGGCACAAGAAGGGGACATTTTAGAGGTGAACCTGAGTCTGTTCTAATTTACCCAAAATGGAAGCTACTTTCCCACTTAAGGTTGGGAGTCGTACAAATTCCAGCCCCAAATTCCCTGCCACACAGCTGGCTCTGAGTCCAAAGACCCCATTCACACCCTAGTTCAGCCCTTCCTGTGTGACTCGAAGCCACTGTATCAGCCTCTCTGGGTCTTTCAAACAACCATCCTGCCTGTCCAGGGCCATCCCTGGGAGCGTGTGGAGGCTCAGATGCACTAATTTCTGTGAAAGGTCTCTGTACTTTATAAAAAGCTCTAGATTAAAATTGGAAATATTATAATCAGTTAGGCAGAAAAACTGAGCTGTTAGCGAAGCAAGTCCGGCCCTCAAAGACTGAGCCACAAGAGGTCAGTTGCATGCAGGGGCTACGTGACAGCCATCCATGGCTTGTCCCTCTGGGGTGAGGTAGCCAGGAAGTCAGACACAGAGCTGGAGCCTGCCTCTGGCTAGAACAGCAAGGCTGAGCTGGGGGCACCCACCCCTGGGTTGTTTCTGCTTTCATAGCCTGCCGGCCAAATGCCAGTCAGCACAGAGCCACGTTTGCCATATCTGCAGCTCCCAAAAAGAGGAAATTGGACACAGATGCTTCCAGCACCCATGAGAATGAATCTCAGTCATCCAGCTTCATCCACTGGCCACACCCCAGGCAGGACAAGAAATGTACCTTCTGTCCTGCCCCCACATATATATATATATGTATATGTATATATATGTATATGTATATATATATAGCCTTGATAATAAGCTTTGTGGCTTCTTACATGTGCATATAGTTGATTTTTTTAATACCCCGAAGCGAAATTTATTTGTAAGGCACTAAAGAAAACCTCCTGTCCCTTTTATGCCGGGAGCCCTCGGAAGAGAAGTGAAATTGTGTATTCGCTGCTAAAAAAAGCCCTGGCTTATACAATTTTAACAATAGAAAAATGATCTTTGTGCTTCAGTGCATGGATGCTTAAAGGAAAACAGGCAGTCTGTTCAGGTGGCTGGTGAATTACAAATGAGTGGTTCGCCTTTGTTTTGAGTGACAAGCAATTTAAATGCAGTCTTACGTGGAGGCCTGGAAATTCTTTCCCCAGAAGAGAGAGAGAGCACGAGAGGAAAAGGAAAAAGAAAAAAAGCTTCCTTTTTGAACTGAGAGATTATATTAGTTTGCCACTGAGCAGAGGTGAGAAGTTAGAACTTCATTTGGTAATTATAAAATCAGTAGTTTGTGATTGGACGTAATTGATGATTATACTCTTGCTAATAGCAAGCCTGCCAGCCTGCACTTGTGGGACATTTCATTTTTGCACCGCTTCCAAGCCATGAAAGTCAACCCGGCGTGGGGCGCTGCTCACGAGATCTCAGGGAGCCTGACATCAAATGCATTTGGGGGCCTGTATTATGTTGGATAAAAAGTGTTCATTAATGCCGACGTTTGAAAACACTTTTCTCTGTGCCTTATTTTTAGCCTGGGAATAATTACAAATATTAGAATAAAATTGCACAGTGTTTTTCTCCCCTGCCTCATCCTCTCCCAGCAGACCCACCCCTCAGTCAGAGCCTGGGTGGGCCCCTAGGTCTTGCACTGCCTTTGATTAAAATACCAGTGGGGTGGGGATCAATGTGTGGGGAGGAAACTGTCTGTCTTTCTGTCTGCCTAGGTGACAGGTTAGAACCATGGCACAACAAAGTAGGAAGGGAACTTAAGGTCAGCACCTTCACTTTACAGATGGGGAAACAGGCTCAGAAAGGGGATGTGCCTTGCCCAAAGATGAGCAGGGACTCAAGGCCCCAGCCAAAACCAGAACCCACATCTGCTCACTCCCAGGTCTAGCTTCTCCTGTTTCCTACCCTGCCGTTGGCTTCACAAGTGCTGCGGTCCTCTGGGGCACATCCTGGGCCTCTGACCCCTCCCACCTTGGGCTGCATGGTTACTCCATCAGGGAGCCTCCAAGAGACCTCTCCAGAGCCTCCGAGACCACAGCTTAGTTTGGGCTACTTGGAGGGCATTATTCTACATCATCCTTCTTGATGAGGGGTTTTATTTAAGTTTGTAGTTTGTAAAGATTAGCTCAGAGAACCTCTTAAATTCCCTCCTTATCTCATTCATTCGTTTTTTTCATTCAGTCGGTGTTGATTTAGTGCCCACTCCTGACCTGTCCTGTGCTGGGCTGCAAAGGAGGGAGAAAAATCATAGCAATGGCCATTTAAGATCATCCAGTTGTTCATGCCCCCAACTGCGGAGTCTCCCTGATTCCCCTCTACCTCTTGCCACCCACCCCCCATTGCCTCTGTGTTCCTGAGAAACAAAGCCTGTGGCTCGAATTCATATCCATCCAGACCCGAGCATTTCTCCCACTTCCGCTGCCACCACCCTGCTCTGAGCAGCTGTCCTTCCTTACCCAGACTGTTAGAGTAGCCACCTCCCGGGTCCCCCCGCTTCTACCCCAGCGAGCCTCAGTCCATTTTCCAAGCAACAGGCAGAAGCATCCTGTTAAAACGAGTGTTAAATCCTGTCTCTTTCTCTACTCAAACCTTGGCAGGACTTCTCATCCCCCTTAGAGGAAAAAGTCCCAAGTCTTCACAGTGGCCTGCAAGGTTCCACCCCTGCCCTTCTCCTTCTCTTCCCCTTCACGCACCTTCTCCCACTACACTGGCCTCTTCGCTGTTACTCAAACAAGCTGAACTCACTTCTGCCCCAGGGCCTTTGCACCTGCTGTTCTCGCTGCCTGGAATACTTTTCCCCCAGATCACTGCACAACTTAACCCCAAGGCCTTCCCTGGCCCTGCTAGGCAGCGCACACCCTGCACCAGACTCCTATCCCTCTTATTTTCCTCCCCTGCACTTGGTCATGCTCACACATTCTATACTATGATTTATTTTATTGTCCACCTCTGCCTTTAGAGTGTCAGATCCACAAGGGTACAGGTTTGATTCAGTCCTGCTTGGTGCTGAATGCCAATGCCTAGAACAGACCCCATCTTTAAGAGATGCTCAATAAGGAGGGACCCCCACTTCAACCAGTTTCTCTCCAGCCTTAGAATCACCCCCAAGACTGACACATAAACACAGTCTCATTATTCAGCAGTCATTTATTTTTTTTTTTTTAAGATTTTATTTATTTAATTGACAGAGAGAGACAGAGAGAGAGGTAACACAAGCAGGGGGAGTGGGAGCGGGAGAAGCAGGCTTCCTGCCAAGTAGGGAGCCCAATGTGGGGCTCGATCCCAGGACCCT
Source organism: Mirounga leonina (assembly GCF_011800145.1). Taxonomy (NCBI): domain Eukaryota; kingdom Metazoa; phylum Chordata; class Mammalia; order Carnivora; family Phocidae; genus Mirounga; species Mirounga leonina. Next base: position 8,907,883 of record NW_023270436.1, read on the forward strand.
GGGATCATGACCCGAGCCGAAGGCAGTCCTTAACCAACTGAGCCACCCAGGTGCCCCTCAGCAGTCATTTATTGAGTACCTGCTGTGCACAGAGTTGCATGAAGGGGACACAGCGATGAACAGACAGACCCACTCTCCCGTGGTGGGGCTCAGACCTAAGAGCTGACAAATCACGGGTTGAGAAGGTGGCATCTGGAGCTGGACTAGTCTGGGAACGACTGTTCAGGAAGGGATGCCTGCATGACTCACCCCACCAGTGCATTCCGTGGAAACCAACTAGGGCTAAAAGTATAACCTGCTAGAAGAGAACTGGTTTCTAAAATCTCAAACCTCTGCTATCAAACAGCTGCTTTCCCCTTTTGGCATGTGTCACTTGGTCCCTATTAACAACCATTTGTCCATCCTCTTGGTTAAAGGGCCCCAGCCTGGGCACCTGGGTGGCTCAGTTGGTTAAGCGACTGCCTTCGGCTCAGGTCATGATCCTGGAGTCCCAGGATTGAGTCCCACATCAGGCTCCCTGCTCGGCAGGGAGTCTGCTTCTCCCTCTGACCCTCCCCCATCTCATGCTCTCTCTCTCTCTCTATCTCATTCTCTCTCTCAAATAAATAAATAAAATCTTTAAAAAAAATAAAAATAAAAATAAAGGGCCCCAGCCTGCTGGCTTCTTTCTGCCTCCTATCAAAGTAATATTTTAGTCCCCAAGAAGGCAAATTGCCCAAACCCTATGCCTCCCTGAAGAACTGCTGCATCCTTGGTTGCTTTTTAAACTCATTGTACCTCCATTTTCTCATCTTTAAAATGGGAATAACCATAGAGCCCACCTGTGTTAGTTCAGGCTAACAGAATACCACAGACTGGGTGTCTGAAACAATAGAATTTTATTTTTTCACAGTTCTGGAGGCAGAAATTCCAAGATCATGGTGCTGGCACAGTTGGTTTTTGGTGAGAGCTCTCTCCTCGGCTTATAGACAGCTGCCTTCTCACTATGTTCCTCTGTGCTCCTACATCCCTGGGATCTCTTCCTCTTCTTATAAGGACATTAGTACCCCCTCCAGAACCCCCTTGAACCTGGGTACCAAACCACCCCAGCCCGTGAGCAGCCCCCACAGTGAGCAACTTACTCCCCCATTCATAGCATCTGGGTTTCTTCCTGCCCTTCATTCTCCATATGCCCCTGCCCCCCCTCATTCTCCATGTACCCCCTGACTGTTACTGCCCCCCTGGGGGTCTGTGCCCCCACTCCATGCTCCCCCTTCATTCTGACCCCCTTATTCCATGCTGATTCTCCATCATCCCCTTCTTCATGCTCCCCCCCAATGACCATGAACACTGAACCTCTCTGCACCCCATTCTCCGTGCTCCCCTCAGTGACCATTAACACCGCAGCCTTCCGTGCCCCCTTCTTCGTGCTCCCCTCAGTGACCATTAACACCGCAGCCTTCCATGCTCCCTTCTCCGTGCTCCCCTCAGTGACCACAAACACCGCAGCTCTCTGCACCCCCTTCTCCATGCTCCCCTCAGTGACCACAAACACCACAGCTCTCTGCACCTTCTCCATGCTCCCCTCAGTGACCATGAACACCTCAGCCCTCTGCGCCCCCTTCTCCGTGCTCCCCTCAGTGACCACAAACACCACAGCTCTCTGCACCCCCTTGCTCCCCATGCACTCCCTCAGATCTGCACTCCAGGCCTCCAGAGGGAGAACCAGGCCTCAGCATTTAAGGGCACGCCCCACACACCCCTTGCCATCCTGAGCTGATTCCTTTTCTCCCCAGATCTCATTTCCTCTGCATCCTCCTCAGAGATCCTGATCCTGAGATCTTCGGAGCACCTGCCTCCTCTCGATTACCCATTGTTCAGTTTCTTCCAGAATCCTGCCACATCAGATACACCCAGCCCTGTCTCCCAGAACCACCACATCCACCCTCCCCAGAGCCCAGGACCCAGTGGTAAGGGAAAGCTGTTCTCAAAGTGTGTTCCACAGAACCCTAGTTTCCAGGTTCATTCTCTGAAGCAAAAAGTTCTGTGGCCTAAATGCATTTGGGAAAACATTGGGCTAAGCTGAGTTAAAGGGGACTTTTTCCTGTAGCTCTTGTCCATGCGTCCATTTTGTTGATATATTCTGTACATATCCACGCAGAAAGCATGTGCACACTTGATCACAGGTCCTCCTTTCCATGCCCAGGGGACTGTGCAAAATGCTTTGGGAAGCAATGGTTTCTGGTTGTAAGCCTGAGCCCTGGAATGAGAAGACTCTGGGCCACCTCTGCCACCAACTGGTTCTTTTCAGTTTCTTCCTCTGTAGTATGGGGCGCCATAACGGTGCTCACATCTGAGAACTGGGGGAGAATCCAAGGATAAGGCACTGAGCACAGAATAAGGTTCAGTTTCTAGAAGCTCTGACCATTCTTCGTAAAGAGCTTGGACAGAGAAGTTCTCGATAGCCAGCAGATATTGTCACCACTAACTCGGACAGCTCGTGGAAGCTCAGCCTCAGGAGGCCCCCAAATTTGCCACTTTTAACCACTTGACAGATGAGACCTAAGTGGCTAGAACAGGCTTTTGCCTCTCCCCTGACTTAACTGGTTCTGCACCTGTTATTTTCATACTTGGGGGACCAAACACATTTTCACCCCTCGTATTACAGCGGGTGGTGTAAATGCCGCGTGCTCCATCAGACGCTGAGCTATTTCTGATGTGACCTTCTTGGTGTCTGTAGCTGGCCGCCACCTCCTCCTTCCCCAGATGGCCTTCAAAGATCGCCTGTCACAAGCCAAATCTGTCATTCTGGACACTTTCTCCCGCCCTTCTGTGTGGTCGGGCCCAGCCATGAGGCAGAGACACATGGCCTATTATTTGTGCCAAGCTCACCTGTCTGGGCACGTGGGTGAAATGCACTAAAGTTGCAGACTTTGGAAAAGACATCCTGTGTGGTCGGAAGAATAATTAACTGCTTTATTAGAAAGCTTTTTGCCAACTTCCATGGGACTCTTTGCCACATGTTAGCCCATTCCTCCCCAGCAGCTTCTTAGGCAGATAGAGAGTATTCTTCCCACTTGATGTTTGAACAAACTAAGGCCAAGAGATGCTTAATGACATTAGGCCCAGCACCAGATCAGGCTCTAATGCCATTAGGAATTTTGACCTGGCCTTCTAGAAACAGTCATGATTATTGTTCTAAAACAAGATTGAACAAGGCAGGGCATCCACATGGCTCCCTGTCTTCAAGTCATCTTGACTGTGGGAAGCCCTAAACTTGAACTGATTAAAACTGAGAGCCATTCCAGGATGTTTTTTGATCTCTGCTTTTGAAAATATTGTCCAGCCATTAGATTTGAGTCTCAAAAACAGGAATCAGCAAACTTTTTCTGTAAAGGGCCAGATAGTAAATATTTCTTATTTTATTTTATTTTATTTTTAAGATTGATTGATTGATTGATTGGTTGATTTTAGAGCGTGAGAGAGAGCATGTGAGCAGGGGTGAGGGGCAGAGGGAGAAAGAACCCCCAAGCAGACTCCCCACTAAGTGTGGAGCCCAACATGGAGCCCCATCCTATGACCCTGAGATCATGGCTGAGACAAAACCAAGAGTCAGATGCTTAACTGATTGAGCCACCCAGACACCCCTATTTTATTTTATTTTATTTTAAGTGATCTTTACCCCCAACATGGGGCTCAAGCTCAATGACCCTGAGACCAAGAGTCACATGCTCTGCTGACTGAGCCATGCAGGCACCCCAGATATTTTTTATTTTACAGCCAGAGTCTTTGTCACAACTATGCAACTAGGCCATTATAGCATGAAAGCAGCCATAGACAATAAATAAAAGAATGGCTGCAACTGTATTCCAATAAAACCTTATTTACACAAACAGACGAAGGTCCAGATTTGGCCTAAGGACCATAGTTTGCCAACCCTTGATTTAGACCAACACTATCCAGTAGAAATATAATGCAAGCCACATACGTAATTTAAGTTTTTCTAATAGCCACATTAAAAAGTAAAAAGAAACAGGTGAATTTAATTTTAATAATATATTTTACTGAACCCAATATGTCCATAGTGTTTTCATTTTAACATAAAATCAATATAAAAAATTACTGAGATAGGGGTGCCTGGGTGGGTTCAGTCAGTTAAACGTCTGCCTTCGGCTCAGGTCATGATCTCACGGTCCTGGGATCGAGTCCCGGGTTGGGCTCCCTGCTCAGCAGGGGAGTCTGCTTCTCCCTCTGTCTCTCCCACCCCCGCCCCCCGCTCGTGCTCTCTCTCTCCCCCTCAAATAAATCTTTTTTAAGAAAATTACTGAGCTATTTTACAACCCTCTTTTCATCCTGAGACTTTAAAATCCCGTATTTTACACTTACAGCCCATCTGATTTTGGAATAGTCACATTTCAAGTGCTCAGTGGCCACATGTGGTGTATTGGACAGTGTAGCTCTGATGGGCAGACTGGTATCATAAGGAGACAGTCACACAGGTAAACAACGCACCCTTACAAATTGATAAGCACTGTGAGTAGAAAGCAGAAGGTTCTATAGGCAGGGACAGGGAAACATCAAAGGAATCTTCTGGTATTTGCCCCACCCCTGCCCAAAGTTCCTTTGCAGAAGTCAATGGAACATTCCTTTTTTTTTTTTTTTTTTTAAGATTTTATTTATTTGAGAGAGAGTGTGTGTGAGCTGGAGGGAGAGGGGGAAGGAGAGGGAATCCAAAGCAGACTCTACACAGAGTGCAGAGCTGGTCACAGGGCTCAATCCCAAGACATTGAGACCATGACCTGAGCTGAAACCAGGAGTTGCCGCTTAACCAACTGAACCACCCAGGCGCCCCAAGTCAATGGAACATTCTTATGCCTTTTCCCAAACCCCATCCACCACACGTGCTCAGCATAGACAACTGTAAAATGAAACATTCAGACTTTGCTGGCTGATCTTTGATAATTTTCCATCTAGGGCTCAGGAAATGAATTGCTTTCATTTCTCATGGCTTTTCTTGGGCTCCAGATCAGCAACACAGCAGCTTATGACCTGGTACAGCCATGGATGATGTCATGAGGCAGCACGTGGGGTCCAAGCGACTATCCCCATTGACTGGGATGGTTTTTCTATCCAGGAGAAAGGAGCCAGCATCTGGATCAGAGCAGGAATTGGAACCCCCAGACCTAGGATGAATCCCACTCTGCCATTTACTTACTGGGTGACCTTTGGCAAGTTATTCAGTGTCATTGAGCCTCAGTTTCCTCATCTGTGTAATCGGGATGATGGCAGCAGCTATCTTTAGTGATTGGTGTATCCATGGAGAGAGATGATCATGGATAGTAAGAGCATCTGGGACATGGTAAATGCTAAATATTATATATGTTATTATTATTATTATTGGCCCATCAAGGATGCCCCCCCAAACTCTGAATTAATTGCTCCCTCCTCACATTACTCTAAATACTCTAATGTTTGCATCACCTCCTCCCATGTTGTGGTTCCTCTTGGACATAGCTGTATCTCCCACTCAGCTCTGATTCCCCAGGGGAACAAGAACTGTGTCTTGTCCATCTCAGCAAGATCAAAAATCTACCTGCACTTGGTGATTTTTCCCTTTCCTAGATTCTGGAACATTCTTTATGTTCGCCATTGCCGGTTTCCCGTCTCCAGGAGGCAATTCCTAATGTTTCATCCACCAAACTGGGTCAGCTTCTCCCCACTTAAACACTCTCAAGTCCCCCTTGAACTTTTCCTTTGAAGCATTTAGCACTTGTAATTAATGAGTTACCTGGAGAATCTGCTTTGATGTCAGTCTCCCCACTGGACTGTGAGTCCCATGAGGGCAGGGCTCGAGTCTGCATTATCCATCCGTGAGTTCTCAGCCCACAATGCTTAGCACATAGCAGGTGCTCAAGAAATGTTTGTTGAATGAATGAGAGACTATCATTCCCTCTGGAATTTAAAAGACCAGAGACTGTTCTCAGAATAACAAGAGAGCTTAAGGAATTTTTGTAACTGATCTTTTTAAAATCATTTGCTCAACATCCACCATACATTTCCCTCCACCTCTCTTAAATAACGAATTCTCTGTGGACCTTGTAAGACCTTCGAGCTGTGCTGTCCAATAGAAATATAATGTGATCCATGGATGTACTTTTACAGGTTGTAGTACCTTACATTGCAAAACAAGTAAAAGGAAACAGATGAAATGAATTTTAATAAGAGATTTTATTTGACCCATCATATCCAAGATGTAACTTTTTATTTTTTTTTTTATTTGACCCAGCATATCCAAGATGTAACTTTACCATGTAATCGATATAAAAAATGCTGATGAGCTATTGTCCATTCTTTTTCTCGTACGGTCTTTGAAACCTGGTGTGTATTTTGCACTCACAGCCCATCTCAATTTGTGCTTGCCACACTTCAAGTGCTCTAGCCACTGTGATTTGTGGCTGCCATATTGGAGGCCTTACAGGAACCACTGTGGTTTTCAAATTCCTCTTCCCAGTGTGTGCTATTAGGTGTGGAGGCAGGGCCTTTCTCAGGTGGTCTTTGTAGGACACCAGATAAGCATAGCTGGGGTTTATCACCCAATACTGGACAGAACCTGTCCCCATAACAGGCAAGAAGGAAGGGGTCGGTCAAACCAAGAGGTGACATATATGGGGCTTAATGTATCCCATGAGTTTTACAAAGCACTTTACATGTGTTAAATCATCTGATCCTCCAGCAAGGGAGGGTGTGGTGTTACTATTTCCTATTTTACAGAGAGGGAAGTAGAGGCACAGGGATTGCCGTGACCTGTCTGCTCAAGGACACAAAGATAGTAAGTGGTGGAGCTGGGATTTGAACCGAGGTGGCCTGGGTCCAAGCCTTGTGCCTTAGTTAGCCACTTCTGTGAATGGACCGTCTCAGAATTGGCCCCTGTCATTTCTCCAAAATGATGTCACCAACAGGACTTAAAGTTGGGGCAACTCTCTTAGATTTGCCGATGCAACAGATTGTGTTGAGCACTTTCTGTGCACCAGAAGTGCACTCACAGAGCTCACATCAAGGGAAGGAACTTGAGAACAGACACTCCTCCAAGTGGCATCACTGGGATTGGTAAGAAAAGCCCACCTCTGAAAGAGAGAGACACAGAGAGAGACTCCCCATAGATCCATCGTTGAAATTGGCACCAGAGGGAGAGGTATATCAATGTCAGGGAGAATAAAGATGTTCCAGTGCAAAGAAAGCTACCCCGCCTAGAGTGTTCTTGAGGATGTAGGGACGGTGGCCTGCGGATACTAGTGGCTCGTGCCAACATGTGCTGGGGAGGCCCAGGACGATGCCGGGGGACTGGCTACCAAGAGCCAGAACCAAGGGAGCTATGAGGCCAGAGCTTGGAATTCATAGCCAGGGGCAGAGAGGGATGAGATGGTGCTAAAGCCCCAGAAATGTCTTGAGGAACTTCACTTGAGGAACATCATCTTAGTGAACGTCACTGGGAGAACGAAAAAGTCTGTGAGGAAGGGAACAAATGCATGAAGGTAGCTCTTCACCATGGGATTATCCAGCCATTTGTGTTGTCATCAGTCAGGAAGCACTTGTTGGGCTGTTTGACATCTCACGAGAGCTTTAACAATTTCTCTGTAATCTTCAGTGGCAAGAAATATTCCCCAGATGTGTCCCACTTTCCCCCAGAACATGTGTCATATCTGGATCTCCAGCATGACCCTTTCATAATAACAACAATAATAGCTGTTAACAACCTACTCTGTGCCAGGCCCGGTGCTAAGCACTTACATGCAGCATCATTCAGTCCCCAGAAGAGGCCCAGGAGGTAGGTTCTGTTTTTCCCCCATTTTCCAGATGAGGGAAACCTTAGTTAGATCAGAGAGGGCCAATGACGTGCCCAAAGTCACACAGCTGGAATGCGGTGGAGCCAGGATTTGAACCTGGACTTTCTAACTCCATACTTTTGACCTTCATTTCCCCTCCTCCTCCCCCCATCCCATGTTTGCACATGTAGAAAATGATCATATTTCCTTGTAGACTCAGATGCCATGGTTACACATGACTCTCTCTCTTGTTTCCAAAGGTGGTGGCCCTTAGTAAGAGAAGTCAGGAGGCTGAGGCAGCTTTCCTGAGTGTTTACAAGCAATTGATTGAAGCACCAGGTAAGATACATTTGGGTTCCATAATTGGATAATTAATGTCAAGGAAGAACCAGCCATTAGGTCGTTACACAGGGACCTCCCCACAAGGGGATCTAGGGACAAGCCAAGGATCCTGGGGAAGGCTGGGCCCTCCACAGGAGAGGGTTGTTGGGGGGTGGTGAGAGGGTCCACACCCAGTCTGGTGTGACATGTCCCCACACAGTTCCTCCATCCTCCCCCACCACCTTCCAGTGTTAGCCAGGAAGCTTTGGGGGGCTCCTGGCAAGATCTCCCACCTTGGACCTTCTTGGGGAGCTGAGTGTCTTGCCTGCCAGAACCCCCATCCCATTGCTACAAAGGACAGATGGTGCCCAGTGCTCTCTGCCTGCTGAGGGCGCTGGAGGAAAGACCTCAAATGTTTCCCCAACATGACGCAGCCAACCTCAACCCAAAAGAACACATACTTATGACTCTCTTTACATAAAATATGAAGACAGACAAAAATTAATCAGTCGGCACTATTCACAACGCCCAAAAGGGGGAAACAACCCAAATGTCCATCAATGGATGAATAGATAAATAAAATGTGGTACAATGGAATTAGGATTCAGCCATAAAAAGGAGTGAAGCGTTGACACCTGCTATAACATGGATGAGCCTCACAAACATGATGCTGAGTGAAAGAAGCCAGACACGAAGGTCACATAATCTAAGACTCCACTTATATGGTATGTCCCAAATAGGCAAATCTAAAAGAGAGATATCAGATTGGTGATGGGGGGTGGGGGGGTGGCGGTGACTGCTAATGGGTGTGGGGTCTCCTTTTAGGGGGATAAAAATGCTCTGAGACTAGATGGGGGTGGTGGTTGTGCAACTTCATGAATGTGCCAGGTCCCACTGAACTGTTCACTTTAAAGTGGTAAATTATATGTTCTAAGAATTTCACCTCAACTAAAAAAAAAAAAGTTAACCTGTGCTGTTAGAAGTCAAGAGAGTGGTTTCTTTTGGAGGGGGCGATAGTTCCCAGAAGGGGTTTCTGGGCAACATAGATGCTGTTTCTTGATCTTGGTGTGGATTACACAGCTGTGAGTAGTTTGAAAACATTCACCTGTACCCCTAAGATACGTAGATGCACCTCTGTAAAAAAGTTTCCCTTTTCCAAAATGGCCCCTCCTCTGCCACCTTCTCATTTCTTGACTCAGAACAGGGAGCCCAGAGAGCTGTAAGTGATTTGCTTACAATGGTGGGGCTGGGAGGGGACCCTCTGTGCCAACTCCCTCCCAATCCTTTCTGGGGCTTTCCACACAGCTACAGGAATCAGTGCTATCTGGTGACTGGGGCTGGGGGGTTTATGAAGAAGAAAATGAAATCCCAACTAAGTCAAGTCATGGAGAAGGCAAAGTCATTTCTACTCAATGTCGAGGTCATTTCCAGGATCTTTGTGTTTGTGGGTGGGAAAGTCCCTCATTTCATCTGTCTTGGACAACTAGAGTGGCTTGAATAGTGTCCTCCCAAAATTCATGTCTACCCTGAACCTTGGAGTATGATATGCTTTAGAAGCAGGGTCTTTGCGGATGTGATTAGTTAAGGACCTTGAGATGAGGCCATCTGGATACAGGGTGGACCCTAAATCCAAGGACTAGTGTCCTTGTAAGAGGAAGAGAGAACACAGAGAAATACAGGGAAGAAGGCCTTGTGAAGACAGACACGGGTTGGAGTGATGTGACCACAAGCCAAGGAACACTTCCCATTTCCCACCAGAAATGGGAAAAGACAAGCTCCCCGAGCTCTGTGAGCACGTCAAAGTTTGAAAAGCACTCGCCTGGTATAGCGGTTGTTCTACCCTCTGCATGTTACAGCCCCAGGGGAACAGGCCAACCAGCCCCCTTCACGGGGGTACCCAGAGGTTGAGTGTGACGCCTGAGGTCTCACAGCCAGGAGCAGTGGGGCTCAGGTCTCCGCACGCTCAACAAATACGTCCAGAGTGGCTGCACTGCGTCACGACTTGGCTCCCCAGGGGAGCTCCTGTAACAACTTACCACGAACTGGGGGACTTCAAGCAACAGGTATTTATTGTCTCGTAGTCCTGGAGGCCAGAAATCCAAAATTAAGGTGTCCGCAGAGCTGTGCTCCCTCTGAAGGTTCTAGAGGAGGCTCTTCCTTACCTCTTCCAGCTTCTTGTGGCTCCAGGTGTCTCTTGGCTTGTGGCCACATCACTCCAGTCTTTGCCTCTGTCTTCACAGGGCCCCCTCCTCCCTATGTCTGGGTCCCAAATCTCCAGCTCTTTTCTCTTATAAGGACACTAGTCATTGAATTTAGGACCCACCCAGATAATCCAGGGTGATCTTCTCCAGAGGATCCTTAACTGAATTACATCTGCCAAAGACCCTTTTCCCAAATAAGGTCACATTCACTGGCTCCACGCATTAGGACATGGATATATATTCAGGAGCCACCATTCAGCCCACTGCAGAGGGGTGTGCAGACTCCATCCTCTTTGCCCTGGTCCTACCCTCCGGTTCCCCACTCCCAGGAGGGCAGCATGCTGTGTGGGTCTTCTCAAGGAGGATGTTTGAGCAGTGAGAACAGCTGGGGTTGGACAGTATAGCCCTTGGGGCTCTATGCCCACCATGAGGACATGGCCCTGGGGCATGAGGCTGAGACAGCCATGTATGCAGCCCCGGCCATTGTCACCCTCACTGAGGACCACACCAGGCATGTGGCTGAGAAGCCCTGTTCCTGGCAGGTGCTTTGCTTTTATCTCTACTCTCATCAGAGTTATCTGGAAAAAAATAATTGGGAAAAATAAACCCTCTTATTTACCATCAATTTTCAATCCTTACGGTCCCACAGGCTCAGCGACAAATGACATTGGAGAGTGACCCACAATAGACCCCAAAAATGTCTCCTAGGAGACCCCACACAAGGCTCCTCCTCTCACCCCATATACTTCCTCTGTAACACCAGGGGGCAGCACTGAGACAGGCTTGTGGTTCCAGGCTCAGGTTGGAATCCTACCTGGACCACTTACTTGCTGGGTGACGGCAGATGAATTAATTGACCCCCTGAGCCCCAGCCTCCTCTTGTATAAATTGGAGACTGAGCTACTCTCATCATCATGTATGTGTCTGGCTTCCCTAGAAGTGAAATGCTCTAAGCCTGGGACTGAATCATACTGAATTTGTATACCCAGAACCTGGTACACAGTAAGCACCTAATAGTTTTTGAATGAATGAGAAATAAGACTCAGATGCAGAAATGGGGGGAAGGTTATTTGAATGAAAGGGTGCTCTTTCAACTAGAGCCCTCTGCCTGTCACGTGTTTATTTACTCAGATTACATTTATTAAGTGCCTGCCGTGTGCCTGGCACTTGCTAGACCCTGAGAACCTAGCCATGAGCCTGCAAATGCAGACACGGGTCCAGCCCACAGGGAGCTTGCATTCTGGTGGCAGAGGTGACCGTGATCATCCCTCGAACAATCATTGCTCATGGCAAACCTAGGGGAGCACCGGCAAGTCCAGTGCTTGAGCGTGAGGAGAGGCTACGGCCCCTGCTTAGAAAAGAGTCATTCATTCTGGGGTTCACCGTGAGACCTTCATCTTTCTGGAGATAGGGCTGATACCACAGTCACAGGGCCAGAGTGCCAGCCAGGGACTGTGAGAGTTCTCAAGACCGGTGCAGAGCTTTCCAGAAGGTCCTCATGCCCTCCGGCCCCTCCCCGCAAAGGGGTTGTTCCAAGTCTGGTGCTGACTCCACGCGTCTGATTTCGCAACTCTGCTCCCCAGAAATGGAGAGGCGGGGGAGACGTATGTCCCTGGCTATCACTGAGTTGGAGAACAAGGAGCCTTAACTGATGGAGACAGACCGTTCGAACGGCCCCTTTAGGGGCTCTAATTCATTTTCGAGACATTTAAGAATAACAAAATGTTTTAATGATTTCTTAGGGGAATTAGGAAGACATATTTTTGTTCTCATTAAATTTTATCCTCAGACACAAGAACCAAATGTCAGATGTGGTTTTGGTGCTCGGAGCTCCCCTGCGCACTCTCCCCCCACCCCCCCCACCCCCGCCAACACACACACACACTCTGCTCCAACCCCCTCCAGAAAAATAACACTCCTGGAAAATTTGCCAGGATGCACACTCTCCTGTTTTTATATTTCTTGACAGGCAAATTATTTGTCGAAATACTTTCCACCCCCCTCCAAAGCCACACAAGTCCTGATTCAACATTTTTGTTTTGAATGACTGCTGCCAACACAAATCTTTGGCAGAGAGTGCGATATGGCGTGATGGCTCAGCAAGTATTTTGATAAGTGTGCAGCCTGTATGTCTGTAATTACGAAAGAAAACCGTAAATCTTTTGGATATTGTTCACACAGATGTGGCGTGAAGTGAGAAAAAAAAGCAGTAAAACGTGTTAAAAGCATAATTAATGTCATTGTTGTGGAGGATGATTTGATTTAAACCTTTCTGACTTCTGTATCGGTGACGGCTGATTTCTTTATCGCACTCGCAGTCACTAGGTACCGACCCGAGCCTCTCAAAGCTAACTTGTTAACTGAGTGATTAGTTAAAGGTAAAAGGGAGTGGGGGGTGGATTTGAAGGAAAGAAAGAAAAAAGGAAAAAAAGGAAACAAGGGGAGAGCAAGTAAGAGAGCAGGCAGAGGAGGACTGCTGAAGAGATAAGAAGAGAGAGGTGAGTGCCCCCAGAATGGTTTTTTCTGCTTTACTTTGGTTTTTAAAAATCCAGCGCAGGAGACGGCAACTCCTGACTGGCGTTTCTCTTCCTGCTTCTTCTTTCAGGAGGCAAAGCTGGTCAGCTTAGGTGCTCCAGCTGCAGAGTCAGACACAGCGGGGTAGGACTCTCAGTTTGGTGGTTTTGAGCTGTGTGACCTTAGGCAGGGGCCCGAACCTCTCTGAGGTCTGATTTCTATGTCTTTAGCAGAGGGATAATAATAGAAGCTACTCGCTATTTGACATGAAGACTCACTCTGCTAGGCGTGAAAGCATTTGGCAGGGTCTAATAACCAGCAGCCCATTGCAAAGCTGACATCAGAGTGTAAGTTAAATGGATCACAAGGGTTTACTGCTGATCTCACAAGGTTCTGTCAGTTATCGAGCACATGGGGTGAGCAGTTTAGGCAACAGGGTTACTGAGTCTGGAATAGGAAAATGCTTTACGGTATTTCGGGTTTTAATTTTTTTCTCCCCAATTACGAAAGTCACATATGCATGCTGTCAACTTCAGAAAATACAGAAAAGTAGAAAGAAGGAGAGAGAACTCCCTACTAGAGAAGCAATGGGAACACTGTTTTTCTTTCTGATCTTTTCCCTATGTACTTCTTCAAAACGGTGGTTCATTCTGCTTGTACCATTTTGAATCATCCTTCCTTTTACCCAACATGAGCATAGGTATTTCCCTGTGTGATTAAAAATCCTGAGTAACTTTGGTTCATTGTGTGCAATGGTCTCTTGTGTGGCTGTGCTGTAATTTGCTGGACCCCCTCTCCAACGTTGGGCATTTAGGGTGCTCAGGAATGAGCAGCTTATTCGTACTGTGCTGTAGTTCTGAAGACAAGGAAGAAAACTTGGGAAAGAAAATAGATTGTAGCCATGCATTGGCCCCAAACCCAGGATCAGTGGTCAGAAAGAATAAACTTTTTTTTTCTCCTTGTTGATTTATTTTGTACTCATTCATTTGTAACACTAAATATCTTTTCATATGTTATGAACCACTCATATTCTTTTGTGACTCAGTGGTTCATGTGTCTGTAGCCCATTTTAATATCAAAGAGATCGCTTTCTTATTGATTTGTAGACACTCTTTGTATATTAAAGATAATAGCCTTTGTCCTGGTAAACGTGTCTCGTATCTTCTCCCCTAGTTTGCTTCTTGTTTATAATGTCTCTTGTACATGGTACATAGCAGGCATTCAAAAAATACTTGCAGAAAGTAGGAATTCTTACCAAACCTTTGCTTTTATGGCTTCTGGATTTCATGTCATATTTTTAAAAACCCCTTCTTGCTTGAAAGTTATAGGGGTTTTTTAGTACTTTTGTGACCTTAATTTTTAAAAATAATGATCTTTGATGGAAGTGTAGTGAGGGAGGTTAAGAATTTAGCTTTGCTTTTGTCCCAAATGACTAGTTCTACCGCCATCTAGTGGATAAGCCACCTTCCCAAATATAGGAAATAAGGATTTTAGTATAATGAGAAACTCTTGTTTCTGTTTGCTCTCACTTCCTTCCCTTTCTCCCTGAATATGCCTTTGCTCACTTGATCCTGTAGGGAACAAGGCCAGATTTTCCTGAAGATGGTACTTAACTTTAGAAGGCGTTACACCACCATCTCCCCTGCCAGAAGCACTCTCTCCCCATGGCCGCCAGTCTAACGTTCACCTGGTAACCAAGGACTGGGGGAAGATGAAGTGAAAGCATCTGGCATGATGCTGGTACCCAGTAGGTGCTCAATGCACGGCTGTTCCCTTTCAGAAGGAAAGCCGGGCATGTCAACTGTGGCTTTTCATCAGTTCATTCTGAGCACCTACTAGAGCTGAGCCCTGTGGGAACTCAAGCCTGAGCCTTCCTCTGCCCTCAGAGACTCGGAGTCTGGCAGGGACAACATGACCCAAAGTCAGATGGCCAGAACACCCAGCAGAAAAAGGGCTCCGAGGCTAGACAGCCAGAGGGGGCGCCTCAGAGAAGTCAGGCTTTGAATGTGGTTCTAAGCATAAGCTGCTATCCTTGCGGGGCTGTTTGTGGGGTGCTGTCAGGCAGTGCACGCAGCCCCTTACAGAAATAAGTTTGTGATCCCCACAGTCCCCTTGACGGTAAATAAGCTGTCCTACTGTGCAGCTGAGAAAATGTAGGCTCGGAGAGATCAAGTCACTTGCCCGAGGTCACACAGCAGAGAGGCAATAGAGTCTGAATCTTAACCCCTGGCTCCTAAACTACACGCAGGTTCAATTTAAAAAGTGAAAGGATTTGGACAAAACCATTGGACGTTTGGCCTCCAAAAAGAGTGACAAACAGCTAAGGGTCTTTGTTGCCAGTAGGTTGAGAGGTTCTAAACTAAGAGGATGAGCCCTTGCTGAAATGCAGGTGTGTTACCCAGAAGAGGAACAAGTGAACCCCCCTAGCTAAGAACTCCTCGTTCTCCCAGCTCAAGCCTCCAAATTCAGGGAGCAGAGTGATATCAGGATGAGCACTAGCAGGACCCCAGGCCAGAGGGCCTCCTACAGAGCAGGGCCAATCCCTGTCCTGCCATTGTGCTTCCCTTACCATTCTTCGCTTTTCTGCTCCTCAGTTTCCCCATTACAAAATATGGATAGTGATCTTAGCTAATTATAGGCCAGTTGGGTGGATTCAGTGAGAGTGGAGAACATTGAGCATGGTGCCTGGTATAGAGTAGCAGCCCCATGCAGTTCATTAGACAAATACTGTTCGCTGGACACTCCACTCACCACCAGGAGCACAATGTGAAGCAAAACACACTGTCGCTGCCTACCTGGCATGTTCTGTGAAACTCCGTATATGGGAACTTTATTTGTACTATAATGGACATGGCTTTGAACCCGGGTTCTGGGTGACCCTGAGTAGCTGGTTCTGCCTCTCAGCCTGTTCCCTGGTCTAGAAAAGCACACTTACCTCCTGGTACCTCGGAGAGGAGTAATCATGGTGCAGAGCATAGAAGGCCCTCTGAGTGTCTGGCACCTAGTAAGTGCTCAGTAAACAGTCCCCACAGCTATGTTGGTGTTGTTGCATTATCGCCACCACCCCTTGCCAAGAAGGAAGACCTTCCCCAGCCCCTCTGCCCATGCTTCAGCCAGAAGACCCCCCAGAGCAGCCGGTCCTGGCAATGGAGGGAAGAGCGGGTGGGCAGACACATGGCTCACGGCTGTGTGTAAGGGCCCCACACCCCATCTGCTCTCGAAAAGTTAAGATTAAAGGATCAGAGTTAGTCTCGCTGCCACCGTCAATAGCCCGAGCCTCCCACCCATGCAGGCGCCTGGAGTCTGGGCCCAGATGGGAGAAGGCTTCTGTCTCAAAGATATTTTGGAGGGGCGCACGCATACTTCTGCATATATGTGTTTCTAAACAGCCTCTCGGACAGCCTTCGCGACTCCAGCTTTCCTAAAAAAGCTCTGAATGCCACTTTCCTTCAGATGGACACAGTGGGAGGAATGAGACAGCTTTTCCTAGCTCCCCGGCTCCCCCCCCCCCACCCAACCCCGTAGACACTTTTTGAAAAAACACCAACAGCATCAGCTAGTGGTGGAAGAGGGAATAGACGATGTTTTACCCATCTCTGACAGTGCCTTTGTAAAGCCTGGTGTGGTATTAAAATATTACAAATCCGTTGGCAGTATTCTCTAAGGGGTTAGATCCAATGTAACCAAAATGAATTAGTCATTTTATTAAGCAGTGTATGCATAAAGAGCAGGTTGGTGGCTGTAAGACAAAGGCACTGCGCTTCCTGACAATGTCCCCCCTCCCTGCACTCCCACCAGGACCTGCCACCTCGGATGGTTCATATTTGATCTTCCGTGTCTGCCAGCGTGCTCAATTAATCCAAAAGATTTGTTGCAGTCAAACAACAATTCTGATTTGGGGTCCCCGTTTGGGGCTTTTTCACTTAGGTTGGATCCAAAGCCCTTTGATTCCCACTGCCACTGCCCTCGTCTATGTATCGACTGTGTGTCTGCTGCCGGAGTGAAGTGGGGGAGTCCCGCTCATGGCTCTGGGCATGGAAAGGTTTCCGCTGGAAGTGCTGAGCCCGGCAGAACCCTAGGCTCCCTGGCTCCAGATGAGGAGGTGCAGGGATGTTTTGTCACTTCTCCTGACACCAGGATAGGAGGCTTGCCAGACACCAGAGTGGGAACATGGGTCACTTTGGAGGTTGGGGGCTTGGTGGGACGTGGCACTTCCCTTCGTGGGGTCACCTGACACAGGGAACAGCCTCGGTGTACCTGGCACAGCAGTGAAATCTTTGAACACATCGCGTGCTGGGTGTCACCTTTATGCTTCCTTCTAGATGAAGTTTCAGTCCAGTGCTAGAACATCTTAAACACCTATAGGATACCTGAGAGTCTCCCCCCTCGGGCTCCCAGTCTTAGGTAACAAGAGAGTCTAACTAGAATTTAATAACATCAGTTATCACCCAACATGGGGCTTGAACTCACGACCCTGAGATCCAGAGCTGCACACTCTCCCGACTGAGCCAGCCAGGCAGCCTCTCTTTGTTTATTTTTACAGTTTAAAGCACCTTCTATTTATGATACAGGATCCCAATTATCTATTTACAATAATGTGACAAAATTTTCCTTTAAAATATTTTTGAGTTAAAAAGTACTGAGTCACATAAGGACAGATGTCACGTTGGTAATCTTTTAGGGGCAGGTGGATACAGCAGAAGTTGTGAAGTGAGCATGCCAGTGTCTGGCATTTGGGCTGTACTGGGTTCAAATTCAGCTCTGCCTTGTTCTAGGTTGGTGGCCTTGAACAAATGGCTTCCCTTTGCTAGGCCTCAGTTTTCTCCTCTGGAAGATGGGGATACAACCATCTCTCACATGATTTGATTGTTTTGATGATTAAATGAGATGTAAATATATGCAAAGTAGCTGGCATATGTGAGTGGGGGGAATATGAAGAAATGTCAGTTCCCTGGAGCTTTTGGCTCAGGACACTGGATGGGGGTCTTATCTACCCCATGCCGTAGTTTCCCAGATATGGGTGCCCCACCTGCTCCAGGATTGATGGTAGCCGGAGTTTTGGGAACAAAGACTGGAAAAGAGTGGTTATGGGCCAGAGCCTGCTCTGAACCCAACTTCCACCCTTGGTGGCAGCACCCAGACCAGCCTACAGGGAAGGGAGGTGAAGCTGGCACCAAAAGTCCCCAGACACTGCCAGCCTCTCTCAGCCCCACATCCTCATCTGTAAAATGGGTCCGTTGTTGTGAAGATGGAGCTAAGTTTTGTTTCTGGGACAGTAATTGGGGGGAGGGGGGCTGGTCACAAGGTTCCACCACCCTTTCTTGGTCTGGTGGGGGCTGTTTATCCTGGTGCTTCCTGTGTCTAGATTATTCTCTCTCTCACCCCCTGCTAGCTCCCTCATCTCCTTCAAGGCTCTGTTCAAATGTCACCTCCTTCAAGAAGCTTTCCCTGGGGCACCTCAGTGGCTCAGTCGGTTAAACGTCTGCCTTCGGCTCGGGTCATGATCCCAGGGTCCTGGGATCGAGCCCCGCATCGGGCTCCCTGCTCAGCGGGAAGCCTGCTTCTCCCTCTCCCACTCCCCCTGCTTGTGTTCCCTCTCTCACTGTGTCTCTCTCTGTCAAATAAATAAATAAAATCTTAAAAAAAAAAAAAAAAAGGAAGCGTTCCCTGACCAGCCTGCCTTCATTAGCACCATTCCCTCCACCACACATGTCAGGCCACTCTCTGCCCTGGCCCTGCCTTCTTTTTCTTCTCTACCCCCTTACTCCCATTGGTTTATTTGTCCTTTATCCATCTGTCCTCTCTAGAGTATCAACTCCAGGAAGGCAGAAATCCCCTCTTATTCACTGCTCTATCTCCAGGGCCCAGAAACCTCCCGGCACACAGCAGATACTCAGAAAATATTTGGCAACTGAAGTAATGGTGTCTGGCACATAGTAGGTGCTCGGTAAAAATGTACTGGTGAATAAGTGACAGCATTAGGGACTGTATTCACTTCCTGTTGCTGCTATAACCAGCGACCACAGACTTAGAAGCTTAACACAACCCACATTTACTGAGCACCTACTATGTAAAAGGCCAGAGCAGGACCCCAAGGCGAAAGGGAAGACTGAGGAACAAAAGCAAGTTCCCCCAGTTCCCCATGACTGTCAGGCCCTCTGAGAAACCTCTTCCAAACATTTTAAAGATCTGTTGTCACTTCTCTCTCTTTCAATTTGTGTTTGTAAGAGCAGCCAGTGACATTTAGCTGATGGATCGATTAATGCTGTTGGACAAAGTAAGCGGGAAACCCTTGGATTTGCCAGCCGCCAGAGCCGAGCATTTTACCTGTGTGTGATTTGGCAAATCTTCCAGCCGTCTGGATGCTAGTCATTTTTTTCCTCCCTAACTCAGCCCCCAGCAATATAGCTCAGGGCTCCGTGAGTTTCTCCCAGATAGGGGAAGTGAGAAGAAATGAGTTTCCCACATACTGTAAAAGCTAAGAATTCCCACTATGCACCAGTAGGGAGGAAATAAAGGGTAGAAAATGCCCGGGGAAGTAAGAGACCATCATTGTTGTATACTTTTCAGAGCAGGGACCCTACTCGACCCATAGCCCAATGCCTCAGTAGTTGCAGAGATTAAAAATGCAGTAGAGTGAGAGCCCAGGACCTGCTGCTTTCTCTTACACAACGGGCTTATTCTCTGGATGCCAGGTGAGATGGGTGCAGCAGGAGAGAAGTAGGTTAGACTTGAGTGAGGACTTCCTTCCTATGGGACTTGGAGTCTTGGCAGCTCCTCAGTCCTGCCTCTCTCACAGTTGGTATCCAGTCAGTTATCACGTGTTATGGTTTGAATTGTGTGCCCCAGAAACATATGTGGAGGTCCTAACCTCTGGTACCCTCATTTAGAAAGAGGGTTTTTGCAGATGTAATCAAGTTAAGAAGAGGTCATCAGGTGGACCCTAATTCAGTATGCTGGTGTCCTTATAAGAAGAGGAGAGAGACACACAGAGAAGTCCATGTGATAACAGAGCCAAAGCCAAGAAACAATGGCCAAGGAACACCAAGGATTGCCAGTAACACCAGAAGCTGGGAGGAAGGCGTGGAGCAGATGGGGAGAGCACAGCTCTGTTGGCAGACTTTGGACTTGTGTCCTCCAGAGCATGGTGTATTCGTTTTCTGGGGCTGCCATACCAAATTACCACAAACTAGATAGTTTGAAACCATGGAAATTTATTCTCTCCGTTCTGGAGGCCAGAAGTCCAAAATCAAAGTGCGGAGAACCTGTTCCAGTCCCCTGTCCTACCTCTGGTGGTGGCCGGCCATCCTTGATGGCAGACGCATCACTTGAGTCTCTGCCTCTGTCTTTGCAGGGACTTCTCTGTGTGTCTCTCTGTGCCGTCTCCTCTTCTTAAAAGGACACCAGTCATTGGATTAGTGAACCCCAATCCAGTTGACCTCATCTTAACTTGATTCCCTCTGCAAAGACCCTGTTTCTAAATAAGGTCAAGTTCCGAAGTTCTGGATGGACATGAATTTCAGGGAACACTATTCAGCCTAGGACACTGCACCCCATCAGTTCTTCCTGTCTACCTCTTGAATCTGAGCACTCTCCAGCCGCCTCCCTGATCCCAGCATCGCAGCTCAGACAGTCCCAGTAGCCTCCCCTCTGGCTCCCCCTACAGCTCGTTTCTCACACAGCAGCTTGGATGAGCCTTTGAAAAAAAGCGAAATAGAATGTGTCACTCACTTCCCACTGCCCTTAGGATAAATCCCATCCCCACCCACATCACCTGACTGGGATGTCAGTTACACACAGACAAGGCACCACCGTGCCCCCCACAGATGCTCAACAAACTTGTGCTGAGCGAAGCTGTACATGGACTCCTCGGTCCCTCTGTGAGCTCTGCCCACTCCAGACTCCTCAACAGAAAGTGCCAGCACCACACCACAGGTTTCACATCCACAGACTCTGGATTCTAGCAGCAGCTCCACAGGGGAGCCACCATGGCTGTCCGCATTTTACAGATGGGAAAACTGAGGGTCCAAGAGGAGAAAGAGTAGTCACATGTTGGTTTTGGTCCTGTGGAAGCAGGCAGATGCCAAGACGGCATTAGACAGGCAAGAGGTTTATTGGGGGAGATGCCTGTGGCGGATGAAGGAGAGGGAGAGGAGGAGGCAGGGAGAGCCTTTAGATGGCAATGCTGGTCCCAACCTGGGGGTGAGGGGAAGAAGGAAGCTTGGTGGGAAGACCCTCAGACTGCCGTGCAGCTCTGGGAAAGTCTCGGCGAGGCTGACAGGTGGTGCCGAAGCAAGGTGTGCTCGTCTGCTCAGGCTGGTCTGACAATACCACAGACCAGGTGGCCTAAACAACAGAAATGTATCTCTCACAGTTCTGGAGGCTGGAAGTCCAAGATCAAGGTGCCAGCAGGCTGGTTTCTGGTGAGGGCTCTCCTCCCAGCTTGCAGATGGCTGCCTTCGCTGCCTTCACAGGGCCTTTCTCTGTGCACGTGCAGAGAGAGTTCTGGTGTTTTATTCTTCATATAAGGACACCGGTCCTAGAGGATTGGAGTCCCTGTCTCCAAATACGGCCGCAGCAGGGGGTTAGGGCTTTAATACATGGATTTGGAGAGACACAGTTCAGTCCATGATACAAGGGTTGCCTGTCCCAGCACCGTCAGGAGTGGCCCTGCTCTGCACCCCCTGACACGCTCGGTTGGGCTGGGAGCAGCCCCAGACAGGCGTGGCCTGAGCTAACACTACAGTAGATCAGAAGTACAGCCCTGCTGTGTCACGGACCCCTTGCAGGAGTTTCCACGGCTGCCACAAGTCTTAATGATAAGCGTAGGGCAACACTCACTTCGAGTCTGCTGGGTGCCAGGCACCGTTACGGGGCTCAGCATCTCAGGGGATCCCTGCACAGCCGTAAGCATTAGGTCCTGCTGTCCCCATTTTACCGACGGGGAAACTGAGACACACAGAGCCTAAGTGACTTTCTCTGGAGATGTCACAGCAGGGAACTGACCCTCAGTCTCCCAGCCTGGCCCCCTCCCCCTCTGTCTGAGGGTGATTTGGGAATTCATAACATTTGCACCCCTTGTGTCAAGCTAGCCTGTGAAGGTCTCTAATCTTTCTGCCAAGCATCCCGGCTCTAAGGGATAGGCCCAGGGCCAAAAGCACTCACTTTGACAGGACCCCACCCCTATCTGATTGACATCCAGTGTTGATATGCCTGTAATAGGAATTTGAACGGAGAGCCCAGGGAGGTCTGGTGCTCTGTCCAAGGTCACACAGCAAGCTGACAGCAAGGCCAAGGAACAGAGCCATCAGTCTCAGGCTCCTGGCCTAATAGTAAAATCCCCGTGTCCTGCCTCAAGGCAGCTTGGCCCACTACAAAGAATCACCTGGCACCCTGAGTTCAAATCCCACCTCTGCCACTTCTGAGCTATGTGACCTTGGGCACATGGCATCTCTTCTCTGGGCCTTCATTTTCTTGTCTGGAAAATGGAGACTAGCAACATCTACCTTACTGGGCCTTACCTTGGGGAAATGACTTCACCCTGCCCCTTTATGCCTCAGTTCCCCCATCTGTAAAATGGGGACACAACAGTACCTACCTCATAGTGCTGTGGTGAAGACTGTAGGAATTCTAATTCATGTAAAGTGCTTTTGGTTGTTAGATTCAGTCACGGTTTGACTTTGGCTGAGTCATCTGAATACCCCCTGACACCTTCTTCCTCAAATCGGGGAACCAGGAAGGAAGTATGGGAAGAAGAGGCCCAAGGACCTATCTCAGTCCTGCCACCAACTCGCTGGCGGACTTCAGGGAAGTCACAGGACCCCACTTTTCCCCCTCTGTGCACTGGGAACCCTTTTGGTCCCTCCCCAGTATGACTTTCCACGCTGGAATTTTTGGGTCCCAGAGTGGAGTTCAAAGCAGGATTATTAGATTCTGGATCTCCTGGGGACTGATGAGAATACATGAGGCCATACCTGATCCCGAGATTCCGCAGAGCATCACCAAGCAGACAGCCGGCCTCCAGATCACCACAGGACCAGGCATGCTGCCTCCCCTCACATAATAGCAGCCTTATCACACTTACCAAACCCAGCTATGCACCTAGCACCATGCAGATCTCTGTGTTCTCGCATCCAGACGTCATAACGTGGCCCCATTTTACAGATGAGAAAATGGAGGCTCTGAGAGGTTAACTAACTGTCCAGTTATTGGCCAGTCTGGAGCCAGAGCTGGCCCCAGCAGCCCTTGAATCATATTGCCTCTGTTGGTATCTTTTTTAATCTTTCCAATAATAATTCCTGGGAATTAGAAACTGCTGTAGGTCTCCCACTGTATTAGCGGGGAAACAAGGCTCACGGCTCCTTGAGATTTGGACAGAGCAGGGCTTCAGCTTCTGTGAGCTTAACCACTATCTTCTACCCTGTACCAGCGAATGAAGGCAAAAAACGGGAGCCTTGGAATTGCTAGACCTCTATCAAAAAAAAAAAAAAAGTAGCAGGGATCCAGTCAACCCTGTTCCTCCAACCTCTCCAGAGGCCCACCTAAAGGCAGCTTGCCCTGGACAGAGTGCACAAGGCAGCAAGGAGTGGCCCACAGCGCCTCCGAGCAGAGTGAAGGAGTGAAGCGTCAATCCCTGATCCCTGGAAATGAGGTGGATGATACCCTTTATCACCCAAGTGTAATCGTTCGGCTTATTTGGGCTCGTGGCCAGCGAGCCCCCAAGCCACGAGCTGGATCTTTTCCACCTCCTTGGAACCAGAGTGAGACCTCCATGGCCCGCTCAGAGCTGCACCCTCCCGTGTTTATCTAACTTCCCTGACCCTGGCAAGTGCTCGTGGCCTTTCTCTTCCTTTCTGAAAAACCAGGACACAATAGGAAGCGTTTCCTTGAACTTATTAAAAAATCCAGACTTGTAAATTAATTTGTCCGTGTTGTACAAAGGCAGTGCAGATGGACTCATTAGCATGCACACAACAAATAATTATAGATGAATTTTTAGCTGGCCTGCCTAATGCGCTTGCTGGGTTAATTATGTCAATGTATAATTACATCAGCCCGGGGAGACATAATGGCATACCCCGCTGAGCAGGCCCTGCCTAATGACGGGGCATGGGGGGAGTGCTGACAGAGGGAAGACAGCAGCGTTCCCGCGCACCTGCTTACCTCGGCACAAACGCCCATTGTCAGAGTATCCCGCCACCTAAACAAACAGACAGGAGGAGAGGGATAAAACGCAGAGGCGACCTTGTTCCAGCCGGACCTGAAGGCTCCTGTATGTAGACACTGCCCCATTTCTTCCATCAGCAGATGTTTATTGGGTCAGATTGCATGTTGGACTTCATTCACCCACAAGGGGTCCAGTCGGGAGCAAAAACAGATGCAGTCCCAGCCCTGCCTTGTGGAGTTTGCAGACCAGTGGGTGTTAATTAGGTAGACTTGCCAATCAATGAAAATTGTAAGTACAATGAACGCTGTAAAGGAAAGTTGCTGGCAGCTGGGAGAGCTCAGATGGAGGAATGACTGACTGGTCAAGGCAGGCTTCCTGGAAGAAGTGGCATTTGAGTTGCAATATGAAAGGTGATTAAGCATTAACTAGCAGAAAGAGGTTAAAGGAGAAGACAGGGTGTTCCTGGCAGTGGCTCTTGCCCAGACAAAGGCTCCAGGGTAGAAAGGTGCTTTTGAGGAACTAAGAGTAAGCCAGTGTGACTGGAGCTCAGAAAGGCAGGAATAGCCAGGGTTTCCATTTGTTCCAAGGTGACCAAATGCCAGGCGCTGTATTGAGCACTTTATGTGTATGGATCCTCATCCCAGCCCTATGAGGTTGGTACTTTTATGGTGAGGCACAGAGAGGTAGAGTTGTTTGCCAGAGTCACACAGCAGTCCTGAAAAACAAGTATAGATTAGACCAGGACCCAGGATCCATGCTACATGGACCAGACCCAGGCCCCTTGGTCTGGAGCAAGGGGGCCCTGGCTTTCCTGGGTCCCCATGAACACCCACCTGGGCTGCTTGGGTGGAAATGTCCACACCTCTGGGTTAGGAAGCCTTTGTGGCATCTGAGAAAGAGACCCAGACTTTAACTTCACCTCCACCCTTCAGCAAGTCACCTGGCTTCTCTGAGCTGGTTTCCTCATCTGTGAAAATGAGTTGAATCCAAGCCAGCCTCCAGGGGATGCTGGGAGCATCATGGGAACCCATTTTCATGAACAGCTTTGTAACCTAAAAGAGGTCATACAAACCTCTGGCATTATCCAGGTGTTCTTAGTACCTGCCCACAGTTGGGAATTGGGGAGAGGTACCTGAAAGAACTGCTGGAATCTAGATCTGAAGGAAGAGGAAGGTCTTACTAGATGGGGGGGGGCACGGAGGGGGGCAGGGAGGGGACATAATTCCATGCGGAAGGACCTACAGATTCCTCATCTTTTAGCTATTGAGAAATTGGGAGGTATCTTACATCCAGGTATGTATTTCACCCCCAGAAAAGCCATTATTTAATCAACCACACATGGGGGCACGTGGGTGGCTCAGTCAGTTGGGCGTCTGCCTTTGGCTCAGGTCATGATCCCAGAGTCCAGTTTCCCTACTCAGCGGAGAGTGCCTCTCCCTCTCTTCGCCTTCTGCCCCTTCCCCCTCTTATGCTCTCTCTCTCTCTCTCTCTCTCTCTCTCTCGCTAATAAATAAATAAATAAAAAATATATTTTTTAAAATAGACCATGCATGTAACAAATGATGGTGTGTTGGTCCAGGTCCATTGAGAAGCACCCCAAGGATTAGATAGATAGATAGATGATAGATAGATAGATAGATAGATAGATAGATAGATAGATAGATAGATA